>NC_069501.1:1014417895-1014530395 GCF_027579735.1 Bombina bombina | reverse complement strand
TAGAAACTTTTTAAAAATGGTATCCTCTTTCTGAATCATTAAAGAGAAAATTTGGATTTCATTTTCCTTTAAGTGTTGTGCAATCCAAAACTCTGCTGGAAAAAAATAGCACTTTTTTGAGACCTGAAGTAAACCATTATTATAGGATAGAACTGCACGAAGAACTCCACTACTTGTGCACCATCAACTTGGCACTTAAGTGTTATCCAGCGCCCCAATAGACGCATCTACGTTATTAGACATTCACATGTTAGAGGGCCCTAGACTATCATTTGAGTAATTAAAAAAAAAATAACCATGAACTGCTTATATGAGGATTAGATTGTTCCTAGTGCATTCTAATTTCTTCTGCCGGACCAAGGCAATTTCCCTCACCATAGAGAAAAGCATTAACATAACATTATAACTCCAAGAACTTTATTTGGCTACTAAATTTATCTGGCTTCTAAGATTCTTGTTGGGTTTGTTGACTTGCTCATATTTTTTTCTCCAACATTGGTGTGTCCGGTCCACGGCGTCATCCTTACTTGTGGGATATTCTCTTCCCCAACAGGAAATGGCAAAGAGTCCCAGCAAAGCTGGTCACATGATCCCTCCAAGGCTCTGCCCACCCCAGTCATTCTCTTTGCCGTTGCACAGGCAACATCTCCACGGAGATGGTTAAGAGTTTTTTGGTGTTTAAATGTAGTTTTATTCTTCTATAAAGTGTTTGTTATTTTAAAATAGTGCTGGTATGTACTATTTACTCTGAAACAGAAAAGGATGAAGATTTCTGTTTGTAAGAGGAAGATGATTTTTAGCAGACAGTAACTAAAATCGATTGCTGTTTCCACACAGGACTGTTGAGATGAAGTAACTTCAGTTGGGGGAAACAGTTAGCAGTCTTTTCTGCTTAAGGTATGACTAGCCATATTTCTAACAAGACCATGTAATGCTGGAAGGCTGTCATTTCCCCTCATGGGGACCGATAAGCCATTTTCTTAGTTAAACATAAAAGAATAAAGGGCTTCAAAAAGGGCTTAAAAACTGGTAGACCTTTTTCTGGGCTAAAACAATTGCTTTACTAGGCATATTATGCAAATTCTAACTAATTATTGGTATTATAATCTTGGGGAACGTTTAGAAAAACGGCAGGCACTGTGTTGGACACCTTTTTCAGATGGGGGCCTTTCTAGTTATAGACAGAGCCTCATTCTGGGACTGTATAGGGATTAAATGTAAAAACGGCTCCGGTTCCGTTAATTTAAGGGTTAAAGCTCTGAAATTTGGTGTGCAATACTTTTAATGCTTTAAGACACTGTGGTGAAATTTTGGTGAATTTTGAACAATTCCTTCATACTTTTTCACATTCAGTAATAAAGTGTTTTCAGTTTGAAATTTAAAGTGACAGTAACGGTTTTATTTTAAAATGTTTTTTGTGCTTTGTTGACAAGTTTAAGCCTGTTTAACATGTCTGTACCATCAGATAAGCTATGTTCTATATGTATGAAAGCCAATGTGTCTCCCCATTTAAATTTGTGATAATTGTGCCATAGTGTCCAAACAAAGTAAGGACAGTAATGCAACAGATAATGATATTGTCCAAGATGATTCCTCAAATGAGGGGAGTAAACATGATACTACATCATCCCCTACTGTGTCTACACCAGTTATGCCCACACAGGAGGCCCCTAGTACATCTAGTGCTCCAATACTTATTACCATGCAACAATTAACGGCTGTAATGGATAACTCCATAGCAAATCTTTTATCCAAAATGCCTACTTATCAGAGAAAGCGCGATTGCTCTGTTTTAAACACTGAAGAGCAAGAGGACGCTGATGATAACTGTTCTGACATACCCTCACACCAATCTCAAGGGGCCATGAGGGAGGTTTTGTCTGATGGAGAAATTTCAGATTCAGGAAAAATTTCTCATTAAGCTGAACCTGATGTTGTGACATTTAAATTTAAATTAGAACATCTCCGCGCACTGCTTAAGGAGGTGTTATCTACTCTGGATGATTGTGACAATTTGGTCATTCCAGAGAAATTATGTAAGATGGACAAGTTCCTAGAGGTTCCGGTGCCCCCCGACGCTTTTCCTATACCCAAGCGGGTGGCGGACATAGTAAATAAAGAGTGGGAAAGGCCCGGCATACCTTTTTGTTCCCCCCCCTATATTTAAGAAATTATTTCCTATAGTCGACCCCAGAAAGGACTTATGGCAGACAGTCCCCAAGGTCGAGGGGGCGGTTTCTACTCTAAACAAACGCACTACTATTCCTATCGAAGATAGTTGTGCTTTCAAAGATCCTATGGATAAGAAATTAGAGGGATTGCTTAAAAAGATTTTTGTACAGCAAGGTTACCTTCTAAAACCAATTTCATGCATTGTTCCTGTCACTACGGCAGCGTGTTTCTGGTTCGAGGAACTAGAAAAATCGCTCAGTAAAGAATCTTTGTATGAGGAGGTTATGGACAGAGTTCAAGCACTTAAATTGGCTAACTCTTTTGTTTTAGATGCCGCTTTGCAATTAGCTAGATTAGCGGCGAAAAATTCAGTGTTTGCTGTCGTGGCGCGCAGAGTGCTTTGGCTAAAGTCTTGGTCAGCGGATGTGTCTTCCAAGACAAAATTGCTTAACATTCCTTTCAAAGGTAAAACATTATTTGGACCTGATTTGAAAGAGATTATTTCAGACATCACTGGGGGAAAGGGCCACGCCCTCCCACAGGATAGGTCTTTTAAGGCTAATAATAAGCCTAATTTTCGTCCCTTTCGCAGAAACGGACCAGTCTCTAATTCTGTATTCTCTAAGCAAGAGGGTAATACTTCACAACCCAAACCAGCCTGGAAACCAATGCAAGGCTGGAACAAGGGTAAGCAGGCCAAGAAGCCTACCACTGCTACCAAAACAGCATGAAGGGATAGCCCCCGATCCGGGACCGGATCTAGTGGGGGGCAGACTTTCTCTCTTTGCTCAGGCTTGGGCAAGAGATGTTCAGGATCCTTGGGCGCTAGAAATAGTTTCTCAAGGTTATCTCCTGGAATTCAAGGAACTACCCCCAAGGGGAAGGTTCCACAGGTCTCAATTATCTTCAAACCAAATAAAGAGACAGGCATTCTTACATTGTGTAGAAGACCTGTTAAAGATGGGAGTGATACATCCAGTTCCAATAAGAGAACAAGGAATGGGATTTTATTCCAATCTGTTCATAGTTCCCAAAAAAGAGGGAACATTCAGACCAATTTTGGATCTAAAGATCCTAAACAAATTTCTCAGGGTACCATCGTTCAAAATGGAAACTATTCGAACGATCCTACCTACTATCCAGGAAAATCAATTTATGACTACCGTGGATTTAAAGGATGCGTACCTACATATTCCTATCCACAAGGAACATCATCAGTTCCTAAGGTTCGCTTTTCTGGACAAGCATTACCAGTTTATGGCACTTCCATTTGGATTAGCCACTGCTCCAAGGATTTTCACAAAGGTACTAGGGTCCCTTCTAGCGGTTCTAAGACCAAGGGGCATTGCAGTAGTACCTTACTTGGACGACATCCTGATTCAAGCGTCGTCCCTGTCAAAAGCAAAGGCTCATACGGACATCGTCCTAGCCTTTCTCAGATCTCACGGATGGAAGGTGAACAAAGAAAAAAGTTCTCTGTCCCCGTCAACAAGAGTTCCCTTCTTGGGAATAATAATAGATTCCTTAGAAATGAGGATTTTTCTGACAGAGGTCAGAAAATCAAAACTTCTAAGCTCTTGTCAAGTACTTCATTCTGTTCCTCGTCCTTCCATAGCGCAGTGCATGGAAGTAATAGGATTGATGGTTGCAACAATGGACATAGTTCCTTTTGCACGAATTCATCTAAGACCATTACAACTGTGCATGCTCAGACAGTGGAATGGGGATTATACAGACTTGTCTCAGACGATTCAAGTAGATCAAAAGACCAGAGATTCACTCCGTTGGTGGCTGACCCTGGACAATCTGTCACAGGGAATGAGCTTCCGCAGACCAGAGTGGGTCATTGTCACGACCGACGCCAGCCTAGTGGGCTGGGGCGCGGTCTGGGAATCCCTGAAAGCTCAGGGTCTATGGTCTCGGGAAGAGTCTCTTCTCCCGATAAACATTCTGGAACTGAGAGCGATATTCAATGCTCTCGGAGCTTGGCCTCAACTAGCAAAGGCCAAATTCATAAGGTTTCAGTCAGACAACATGACGACTGTTGCATATATCAATCATCAGGGGGGAACAAGGACTTCCCTGGCGATGAAAGAAGTGACCAAGATAATTCAATGGGCGGAGGATCACTCCTGCCACTTGTCTGCGATCCACATCCCAGGAGTGGAAAATTGGGAAGCGGATTTTCTGAGTCGTCAGACATTCCATCCGGGGGAGTGGGAACTCCATCCGGAAATCTTTGCCCAAATAACTCAATTATGGGCCATTCCAGACATGGATCTGATGGCGTCTCGTCAGAACTTCAAGGTTCCTTGCTACGGGTCCAGATCCAGGGATCCCAAGGCGACCCTAGTAGATGCACTAGTAGCACCTTGGACCTTCAACCTAGCTTATGTATTCCCACCGTTTCCTCTCATCCCCAGGCTGGTAGCCAGGATCAATCAGGAGAGGGCCTCGGTGATCTTGATAGCTCCTGCGTGGCCACGCAGGACTTGGTATGCAGACCTGGTGAATATGTCATCGGCTCCACCATGGAAGCTACCTTTGAGACAGGACCTTCTTGTTCAGGGTCCATTCGAACATCCGAATCTGGTTTCCCTCCAACTGACGGCTTGGAGATTGAACGCTTGATTTTATCAAAGCGTGGGTTTTCAGATTCTGTAATAGATACTCTGATTCAGGCTAGAAAGCCTGTAACTAGAAAAATTTACCATAAAATATGGAAAAAATATATCTGTTGGTGTGAATCTAAAGGATTCCCATGGAACAAGATAAAAATTCCTAAGATTCTATCCTTTCTACAAGAAGGTTTGGAGAAAGGATTATCTGCAAGTTCTCTGAAGGGACAGATCTCTGCTTTATCTGTTTTACTTCACAAAAGACTGGCAGCTGTGCCAGATGTTCAAGCATTTGTTCAGGCTCTGGTTAGGATCAAGCCTGTTTACAGACCTTTGACTCCTCCCTGGAGTCTAAATCTAGTTCTTTCAGTTCTTCAAGGGGTTCCGTTTGAACCCTTACATTCCGTAGATATTAAGTTATTATCTTGGAAAGTTTTGTTTTTGGTTGCAATTTCTTCTGCTAGAAGAGTTTCAGAGTTATCTGCTCTGCAGTGTTCTCCGCCCTATCTGGTGTTCCATGCAGATAAGGTGGTTTTGCGTACTAAGCCTGGTTTTCTTCCGAAAGTTGTTTCCAACAAAAATATTAACCAGGAGATAGTTGTACCTTCTTTGTGTCCGAATCCAGTTTCAAAGAAGGAACGTTTGTTACACAATTTGGACGTAGTCCGTGCTCTAAAATTCTATTTAGAGGCTACTAAAGATTTCAGACAAACATCTTCCTTGTTTGTTGTTTATTCTGGTAAAAGGAGAGGTCAAAAAGCGACTTCTACCTCTCTTTCCTTTTGGCTTAAAAGCATTATCCGATTGGCTTATGAGACTGCCGGACGGCAGCCTCCTGAAAGAATCACAGCTCACTCCACTAGGGCTGTGGCTTCCACATGGGCCTTCAAGAACGAGGCTTCTGTTGACCAGATATGTAAGGCAGCGACTTGGTCTTCACTGCACACTTTTGCCAAATTTTACAAATTTGATACTTTTGCTTCTTCGGAGGCTATTTTTGGGAGAAAGGTTTTGCAAGCCGTGGTGCCTTCCATTTAGGTGACCTGATTTGCTCCCTCCCTTCATCCGTGTCCTAAAGCTTTGGTATTGGTTCCCACAAGTAAGGATGACGCCGTGGACCGGACACACCAATGTTGGAGAAAACAGAATTTATGCTTACCTGATAAATTACTTTCTCCAACGGTGTGTCCGGTCCACGGCCCGCCCTGGTTTTTTAATCAGGTCTGATGAATTATTTTCTCTAACTACAGTCACCACGGTATCATATGGTTTCTCCTATATATATTTCCTCCTGTCCGTCGGTTGAATGACTGGGGTGGGCGGAGCCTAGGAGGGATCATGTGACCAGCTTTGCTGGGACTCTTTGCCATTTCCTGTTGGGGAAGAGAATATCCCACAAGTAAGGATGACGCCGTGGACCGGACACACCGTTGGAGAAAGTAATTTATCAGGTAAGCATAAATTCTTTTTTTTTTTTTTTTTCTTTTAAATTTCATAAACATTTTCCAGCCTGTGACATATGGACAGATTCTCTAAATCGCTCTGGACTGGTGATATTCTTTAAGATACCTTGTCATTATTACAAGGCCCCTCATGTTTATACAGAAAATGGGCAGTGCCATGTTAGCCAGTGTATTCAAAGAAAAAATAAATCGTTTTATAAAAAAATAACAAATGTGATGCATTGTATTGGCTACTAATAGTGGATACAATTGCAAGCTTTTAGGACACCGAGAATGCCTGACAAAGGGACCTTAGTGTCCTGAAAGCTTGAAATTGTATCAACTAATAGTAGCTATTACAAGGTATCACTTGTGCATCACTTTTGTTATTTTCTTGCAAAATGATTTTTACTTTCATTGAAGGCTCCTCAGGGAATTTTGTTTAACTGCATTTTTTTTATATATGTTCTTTATGTGAAGGTGGAGAACTGAATTGCAATGGTGAGTTACTGAATGTAATATCTGGCATGTATTCAGTGCAGAGTGGTATATAAAATCTGGAATATTTCCAACAGTGGTAACAATGTTCTATGGGAAGTAGGAGTTCTCAGCTATTCCTGAGTAGAGAACAAGCTAAGGTCACTCGTTTTATAGTAAGGAATTGTGTAAGGTACCTTTCCTTTTCTCATAAGATGAGGGAAATAAATAGCCTGCTAGTAGTAAGACTGGATGGTCTGTAAAACGTACAGAACATAAAAGCAAAATATCATTATGCTCTCTGGGTTTGGGTCTTTAAAAGCATATTCTGTTTTAGCAATCTCTTATTCAAAGATAGGAGTATTAAAATGATTGAGATTGTGCCATTAGCTGCATGTTTATAGTTAGTACAGTGTTCTCTAACAATGATTACATTACGGTATTTAAGCATCTAGAAGTTTCTTTTATTGGATTAGGCCTGCCCATTTTTTGCCATTACTCTTATCTCTAATTTGAGGAATTAATCATGGTGGCCTGTAAAGAGAGAAAAGTTTCCTGTAGTGAATTCATTTCTTATTATTTTTAATATTATTCTGACAATATCAATCAAGAGAATAAAAATTCACATTTTAAAAACGGAGTTGCCATGCAAAGGTTTTTTTTTTTTTTTTATCCATGTCACAGATTGAACTTTATCATGCAATAATTTCAGGGAATATTGACTTCCTTTTTAAACGTTTTGTACAGGCCCTTATTTCCTTGTGCTGGAATGGTAATATGGCTGCACATAACATGCAGTAACTTAGTTGTGCTTGATTCCTCAAGATGAGATTTAGGGGTCGATTTAGAGATTTAGGGGTCGATTTAACAAGCAGCGAATGCAGTGGATGCCTTTTAGGTGGTGGACTGAAATCATCCAGATCCAATATGATCGGGATCATTGACACCCCTCCTAGCGGCAGATTGGCCGGGATTTGCATTGTGCAGGGGCCGGCATTGCACAAGCATTTCACAAGAAATGCTTGTGCAATGTTAAATGCCGACATTGTATGCTGTCGGCATTTAGCGATGTTGAGCGGACATGTTTCGCTATAGCAAATCATGTCCGCTCCCTATTTAATAAATTTACCCCTTAGGCTTTATTCAGACATGCTGCATTTTTCAAGCTTGTTTGCTTTCTCTTGTTAAGTGTATCCAGTCCACGGATCATCCATTACTTGTGGGATATTCTCCTTCCCAACAGGAAGTTGCAAGAGGATCACCCACAGCAGAGCTGCTATATAGCTCCTCCCCTCACTGCCATATCCAGTCATTCTCTTGCAACTCTCAACTAAGATGGAGGTCGTAAGAGGACTGTGGTGTTTTATACTTAGTTTATTTCTTCAATCAAAAGTTTGTTATTTTTAAATGGTACCAGAGTGTACTGTTTCTCAGGCAGTATTTAGAAGAAGAATCTGCCTGCATTTTCTATGATCTTAGCAGAAGTAACTAAGATCCTTTGCTGTTCTCACATATTCTGAGGAGTGAGGTAACTTCAGAGGGGGAATAGCGTGCAGGTTTTCCTGTAATAAGGTATGTGCAGTTAAAATATTTTTCTAGGGATGGAATTTGCTAGAAAATGCTGCTGATACCGAACTAATGTAAGTAAAGCCTTAAATGCAGTGATAGCGACTGGTATCAGGCTTATTAATAGACATACATACTCTTATAAAAGTGTATTTTAAAACGTTTGCTGGCATGTTTAATCGTTTTTTACATATGTTTGGTGATAAAACTTATTGGGGCCTAGTTTTTTCCACATGGCTGGCTTGAATTTTGCCTAGAAACAGTTCCCTGAGGCTTCCCACTGTTGTAATATGAGTGGGAGGGGCCTATTTTAGCGTTTTTTTTGCACAGCAAAAATTACAGACACAGACATCCAGCTTCTTCCTGCATGATCCAGGACTTCTCTGAAGGGCTCAAAAGGCTTCAAAAGTCGTATTGAGGGAGGTAAAAAGCCACAGTAGAGCTGTGGCAGTTGTTGTGACTGTTTAAAAAACGTTTTTGTCATTTGTTATTCCGTTTTTGGTATTAAGGGGTTAATCATCCATTTGCAAGTGGGTGCAATGCTCTGCTAACTTGTTACATACACTGTAAAAATTTCGTTAGTGTAACTGCATTTTTTCACTGTTATTTCAAAATTTGGGAAAATTTGTGTTTCTTAAAGGCGCAGTAACGTTTTTTATATTGCTTGTAAACTTGTTTTAAAGTGTTTTCCAAGCTTGCTAGTCTCATTGCTAGTCTGTTTAAACATGTCTGACACAGAGGAACCTACTTGTTCATTATGTTTGAAAGCCATGGTGGAGCCCCATAGGAGAATGTGTACTAAATGTATTGATTTCACCTTAAACAGTAAAGATCAGTCTTTATCTATAAAAGAATTATCACCAGAGGGTTCTGTCGAGGGGGAAGTTATGCCGACTAACTCTCCCCACGTGTCAGACCCTTCGCCTCCCGCTCAGGGGACGCACGCTAATATGGCGCCAATTACGTCAGGGACGCCCATAGCGATTACCTTGCAGGAGATGGCTGCAATCATGAATAATACCCTGTCAGAGGTATTATCTAGATTGCCTGAATTAAGAGGCAAGCTCGATAGCTCTGGGGTTAGGAGAGATACAGAGCGCACAAATGCTGTTAGAGCCATGTCTGATACTGCGTCACAGTATGCAGAACATGAGGACGGAGAGCTTCAGTCTGTGGGTGACATCTCTGACTCGGGGAAACCTGATTCATAGATTTCTAATTTTAAATTTAAGCTTGAGAACCTCCGTATATTACTTGGGGAGGTATTAGCTGCTCTGAATGACTGTAACACAGTTGCAATTCCAGAGAAATTGTGTAGGCTGGATAGATACTATGCGGTGCCGGTGTGTACTGACGTTTTTCCTATACCTAAAAGGCTTACAGAAATTATTAGCAAGGAGTGGGATAGACCCGGTGTGCCCTTTTCCCCACCTCCTATATTTAGAAAAATGTTTCCAATAGACGCCACTACACGGGACTTATGGCAGACGGTCCCTAAGGTGGAGGGAGCAGTTTCTACTTTAGCAAAGCGTACCACTATCCTGGTTGAGGACAGTTGTGCTTTTTCAGATCCAATGGATAAAAAATTGGAGGGTTACCTTAAGAAAATGTTTATTCAACAAGGTTTTATTTTACAGCCCCTTGCTTGCATTGCGCCTGTCACTGCTGCGGCAGCATTCTGGTTTGAGGCCCTGGAAGAGGTCATCCAGACAGCTCCATTGAATGAAATTATTGACAAGCTTAGAACACTTAAGCTAGCAAACTCATTTGTTTCTGATGCCATTGTTCATTTGACTAAACTAACGGCTAAGAATTCCGGATTCGCCATCCAGGCGCGTAGGGCGCTATGGCTTAAATCCTGGTCAGCTGACGTGACTTCAAAGTCTAAATTACTCAACATTCCTTTCAAGGGGCAGACCTTATTCGGGCCTGGCTTGAAGGAAATTATTGCTGACATTACTGGAGGCAAGGGTCATACCCTTCCTCAGGACAGGGCCAAATCAAAGGCCAAACAGTCTAATTTTCGTGCCTTTCGAAATTTCAAGGCCGGAGCAGCATCAACTTCCTCCGCTTCAAAACAAGAGGGAACTGTTGCTCATTCCAGACAGGCCTGGAAACCTAACCAGTCCTGGAACAAGGGCAAGCAGGCCAGAAAGCCTGCTGCTGCCCCCAAGACAGCATGAAGGAACGGCCCCCTATCCGGAAACGGATCTAGTGGGGGGCAGACTTTCTCTCTTCGCCCAGGCGTGGGCAAGAGATGTTCAGGATCCCTGGGCGTTGGAGATCATATCTCAGGGATATCTTCTGGACTTCAAAGCTTCTCCTCCACAAGGGAGATTTTATATTTCAAGGTTATCAGCAAACCAGATAAAGAAAGAGGCATTCCTAAGCTGTGTGCAAGACCTCCTAGTAATGGGAGTGATCCATCCAGTTCCGCGGACGGAACAAGGACAGGGATTTTATTCAAATCTGTTTGTGGTTCCCAAGAAAGAGGGAACCTTCAGACCAATCTTGGATCTAAAGATCTTAAACAAATTCCTCAGAGTTCCATCATTGAAAATGGAAACTATTCGGACCATCCTACCCATGATCCAAGAGGGTCAGTACATGACCACAGTGGACTTAAAGGATGCCTACCTTCACATACCGATTCACAAAGATCATCGGTTCCTAAGGTTTGCCTTTCTAGACAGGCATTACCAATTTGTAGCTCTTCCCTTCGGGTTGGCCACTGCCCCGAGAATTTTTACAAAGGTTCTGGCTCACTTCTGGCGGTTCTAAGACCGCGAGGCATAGCGGTGGCTCCGTATCTAGACGACATCCTGATACAGGCGTCAAGCTTTCAAATTGCCAAGTCTCATACAGAGATAGTTCTGGCATTTCTGAGGTTGCATGGGTGGAAAGTGAACATGACGGAGTCCAGGTTATCAAAACTTCTAAATGCTTGCCGTGTCCTTCATTCCTTTCCACGCCAGTCAGTGGCTCAGTGCATGGAAGTAATCGGCTTAATGGTAGCGGCAATGGACATAGTGCCATTTGTGCGCCTGCATCTCGGACCGCTGCAATTATGCATGCTAAGTCAGTGGAATGGGGATTACTCAGATTTGTCCCCTCTCCTAAATCTGGATCAAGAGACCAGATATTCTCTTCTCTGGTGGCTTTCTCGGGTCCATCTGTCCAAGGGTATGACCTTTCGCAGGCCAGATTGGACGATTGTAACAACAGATGCCAGCCTTCTAGGTTGGGGCGCAGTCTGGAACTCCCTGAAGGCTCAGGGATCGTGGACTCAGGAGGAGAAACTCCTCCCGATAAATATTCTGGAGTTAAGAGCAATATTCAAGGCTCTTCTAGCTTGGCCTCAGTTAGCAACACTGAGGTTCATCAGATTTCAGTCGGACAACATCACGACTGTGGCTTACATCAACCATCAAAGGGGAACCAGGAGTTCCCTAGCGATGTTAGAAGTCTCAAAGATAATTCGCTGGGCAGAGTCTCACTCTTGCCACCTGTCAGCGATCCACATCCCAGGCGTAGAAAACTGGGAGGCGGATTTTCTAAGTCGTCAGACTTTTCATCCGGGGGAGTGGGAACTCCATCCGGAGGTGTTTGCTCAACTGGTCCATCGTTGGGGTAAACCAGAACTGGATCTCATGGCGTCTCGCCAGAACGCCAAGCTTCCTTGTTACGGATCCAGGTCCAGGGACCCGGGAGCAACGCTGATAGATGCTCTAGCAGCTCCTTGGTTCTTCAACCTGGCCTATGTGTTTCCACCTTTTCGTCTGCTCCCTCGACTGATTGCCAAAATCAAACAGGAGAGAGCATCTGTGATTCTGATAGCGCTTGCGTGGCCACGCAGGACCTGGTATGCAGACCTAGTGGACATGTCATCTCTTCCACCATGGACTCTGCCTCTGAGGCAGGACCTTCTAATACAAGGTCCTTTCAATCATCCAAATCTAATTTCTCTGAGACTGACTGCATGGAGATTGAACGCTTGATTCTATCAAGGCGTGGCTTCTCCGACTCAGTCATTGATACCTTAATACAGGCTCGGAAGCCTGTCACCAGGAAAATCTACCATAAGGTATGGCGTAAATATCTTTATTGGTGTGAATCCAAGAGTTACTCATGGAGTAAGGTTAGGATTCCTAGGATATTGTCCTTTCTCCAAGAGGGTTTGGACAAAGGCTTATCTGCTAGTTCTTTATAAGGACAGATCTCTGCTCTGTCTATTCTTTTGCACAAGCGTCTGGCAGAAGTTCCAGACGTCCAGGCATTTTGTCAGGCTTTGGTTAGGATTAAGCCTGTGTTTAAAACTGTTGCTCCCCCGTGGAGCTTAAACTTAGTTCTTAAAGTTCTTCAGGGAGTTCCGTTTGAACCCCTTCATTCCATTGATATTAAACTTTTATCTTGGAAAGTTCTGTTTTTGATGGCTATTTCCTTAGCTCGAAGAGTCTGAGTTATCTGCCTTACATTGTGATTCTCCTTATCTGATTTTTCATTCAGACAAGGTAGTTCTGCGTACCAAACCTGGGTTTTTACCTAAGGTGGTTTCTAACAGGAATATCAATCAAGAGATTGTTGTTCCATCATTGTGTCCTAATCCTTCTTCAAAGAAGGAACGTCTTTTGCATAATCTGGACGTAGTCAGTGCCTTGAAGTTTTACTTACAGGCTACTAAAGATTTTCGTCAAACATCTGCCCTGTTTGTCGTTTACTCTGGACAGAGGAGAGGTCAAAAAGCTTCGGCAACCTCTCTCTCCTTTTGGCTTCGGAGCATAATACGCTTAGCCTATGAGACTGCTGGACAGCAGCCCCCTGAAAGGATTACTGCTCATTCTACTAGAGCTGTGGCTTCCACCTGGGCCTTTAAAAATGAGGCCTCTGTTGAACAGATTTGCAAGGCTGCGACTTGGTCTTCGCTTCACACCTTTTCAAAACAAATTTGATACTTTTGCTTCTTCGGAGGCTGTTTTTGGGAGAAAGGTTCTACAGGCAGTGGTTCCTCCCGTTTAAGTTCCTGCCTTGTCCCTCCCATCATCCGTGTACTTTAGCTTTGGTATTGGTATCCCACAAGTAATGGATGATCCGTGGACTGGATGCACTTAACAAGAGAAAACATAATTTATGCTTACCTGATAAATTTATTTATCTTGTAGTGTATCCAGTCCACGGCCCGCCCTGTCCTTTTAAGGCAGGTCTAAATTTTAATTAAACTACAGTCACCACTGCACCCTATGGTTTCTCCTTTCACGTCTTGTTTCGGTCGAATGACTGGATATGGCAGTGATGGGAGGAGCTATATAGCAGCTCTGCTGTGGGTGATCCTCTTGCAACTTCCTGTTGGGAAGGAGAATATCCCACAAGTAATGGATGATCCGTGGACTGGATACACTACAAGAGAAATAAATTTATCAGGTAAGCATAAATTATGTTTTTATCCGCGTTATATTTTCACACGTTCAAAAAAATAAATGCAAGGAAAATACATGGTCGATATGTGATTGCAGCCAGTATTCAAGCATGGAAAAAGAAAAGCAAGCAGTGTTTTCAAGCAGCGTTTTAAAGGGAAAAAATGGAAAGAAATTGGTTTTTTTTGGAGGTTTCTTTCTGTGCTGATGTCTGGCTCTAGTTTCGTTGTTGCTTTCAGTGGTGCTGGCCATTCAATAGATGGTGAAGATTTGTAGCGACAATTCTAGCTTGTTGGTATATCCAATAATATGGCTGCCCGATGCATAAAATATTCCAAGCGTATATATTTTCTACAACATTTCATGCATCGGCTGAGAAGCCGATTATATAAGTCTGAACCTTTTGATTTTGAATAGCGACTTTAATTTTTTTAAAGCGGATTTTGAAATGAGTTTGCAATATCGCTTGATTTTTGAATAAGACAAAGATTTACTTTAAAATGCTAATTTATCAACAATAGGGTAAAGTGCATGTTGCTGTTAAATCTCAAGTAAACGTTTAATTTGATAACATTTACATAATAAAACAAAGGACATATAACTGTGTGTGTGCACCATGCTTTCAGTTGCTTGCTAATGCTAGCATTTTATGCATAACAACCATTACATATGTGTCTTGTCATAGCTTTGTACTAACAGCTCACTCTTGCATGTCACAACTAAAGCTATTCATGTACAAATACACATTCTAAAGTGTTTATATATTATTGTCACAATCCTTTCTCTCTTAGTGTAGAGTTAATCTGTACTAGCAGGGCAATTGAAAGTGGCATTGCAGGTTTACATATTCTATTGCATTGGGTATTTTTTATTTGTTCTTTATTTCATGCTCAAACACTTTGTATTGAATCATTTTAAGCTATATAATAAACCTAGTATTTTCTGTAAAATGTATATTGTCAAGTAACTTTCTGTAGTTGAATATGTACTTCATATTACTTGTGCTTCTCTACTGGTTACATAGCCTTATGCTACTTTTGAGAAAACTAAAAAGCAAAGTGAAAGAACAATATTGAAATCATGAAGTTTTTTTTTTTTTTATATAGCAAACCCATTAACTTGCAATGCTGCTTTTACATTTTTATAGACAGATGAGTTAGATTTTTTTTCTTTTGATATTCATGGTATTATGTGTGTATTATAAACAAAAGTTGCATGTTTTAATACCAACTCTACTTTTTTTTTTTTTTTTTTTTTTTTCTTTCTTCTTTAACTTTTTTTTTTCTCCCTTTCACCTCTGGGGAAAACTGCAAGGAGCTGGTAAGCACTGTGCTTTTCTTTCGGTGTCTGTTAGTGCTTTGTTTGGGCTGTGTGTATCTGTACTATACCTCCTTTATACCTAATATATTGTGTTACTAATAACAGATGATGGACTGTATGATGCTCTCAGTATATGGATATAAGAGTGTGTGTGTATTACGTGCCAGCACTTAATCTTCTTTGTATCTGCCACTAGATTAGGACCTTGTTTTACAAAAGATGGCTTTAAAAAAAAAAAAAAAGTCAAGAACACACTTATTTAAATACAGATTCAATTGTGCATAGGTTAATTATTAAAGGGATATGAAACCCAATATTTTTCTTTCATGTTTCAGATAGAGCATACGATTTTAATCGACTTTCTAATTAACTTCTATTGTCAATGTTTCTTTGTTCTCTTGGTATCTTTTGTTGAAAGGCAGGGTCATTTGCTTAGGAGCCGGCCCATTTCTGGAGCACTATATGGCAGCAGTTTTGCAAGAATGTTATCCATTTGCAAGAGCTAGATGGCAGCTCTATTTCCTGCTATGTAATGCTCCAGATGCCTACTTAGGTATTTCTTTAACACAGAATATCATGGTAGCAAAGCAAATATGATATTAAAAGTAAAATTGTAAACTTTTTTTTAAAAGAATGGAATGCTCTGTCTGAATAACAAAACATTGTTTTGGGTTTCTTATAATTATTATTCTTTTTAAAGGTAGGTTAAATAGATTCCTTTAGGAAGTTGAAATGGGAAATGAGGAAAAGGAGACATTAGCAGTAACATGCAGTGCTATAGTTCTCATAAAACATTTTATAGTTTTTATTTATAACATAGAATGGTTATATGAAACACTACATTACAGTTACAAAACATTAAACTAACTGGAACAAAGCTGGCCACAAACTCCAGAAGCAAAGGTGAAATATCTCCTGCTTTGTCAGAAGTAAAGTACAGTTCTCATATGCCAAAATGGAACTTCAAAACAGACTGGGTAATAAAACTACAAATACCAGTGTCTGAGGCCATATGCACTGTAGTAGCTTATTGCTTTCCTTTTCTGAGGAGTGGGCCCTAAAAAAATGCAGAGTTTCAGAAGAGATTCTTGTTAAGGGCACTATCCTATCAGCTCTAATGTTTTTACAAATGCAAAATGGTAGATGGTAAAGATCCTTTTCTAGAACTTCTACAACCAATCAGAAATAACTGAAATTCTCTTGCCAAAAATCCTTCAGTGACAGCTTGTACTCTCCTAAGGAAAAAAAAAATCTGTTAAGGTCCAGTTTTCCACAAACAATATTTAGTAAGTATGGGGACCTTTTTTCTCCTCAGAGGTTAGAAAATAATCAGCCTTTCTTCTTCTTTTTTATGTGAAAAATATTTTTACATTCCTGCATGATGGTGTACAACTTTTTTTGTATTTCAGTCATTTCTGGGATTAACTGGGGCAAAAGGTCCACTGATCACCATTGCTTACAGGCATCAATGAGGATTAGCCTATGGCGTAAATTAGTGTTGACAACACTAACACCTAGCAGAAAATTTTAATTTTTTTATACAATTTTAGAGATTTGTTTATTTAAAATATATATTAATACCACTGCCCCCCAAAAACAACAATATCTAACTCCAATGAAACACTGAGGTGCACGACCGACCTGTATTTCGGAGCTTGTGCACATCGGTGATTAGGCAGCCTCTTCCCTGCTGTCTGTGTGAGTTCAGACTGCAGCTTTATTCTCACATGTCCCTCAATCTCAGATCCGACCTCTGTGCGGGTGCATGTTGAACCGAACTGCCCACGGTTGCTGTGGCAGCCAACAAGAGAAGCAGTGGAAGCGTGCTAGTGCACGCATGCTCCCCTGTCTAATCAGCAATAGTTACTTACAAAGACTTTTCTTTCAGAAAGGAGTATTTCCAACAAAATCCAGTATGGAAACATGGATCATTTAATTGATCGTTTAGGATTTCTAAATTCACATTAAGCTTGCTATTTTGGACCTTGCGGGAATGCTCTTGAAAATCAAAATACTTCATGGTTAGTGGAATCTAAATATAAACAAAAAAAGTCGGTACTGTTAAAAAGCCCAATATTTATTCCAAATAGTTAAAAATGGCTCACATGTTATAATAAAACAAATGGCACAGACTTGCCAGACTAGTCTGACTCGTTTTGGCACTGACAGCCTTATCTAAATCTAAAGCCTCAGCTTTAGACATTTGTAAGGCAGGTTTGTGGTCTATATTACAAACCTTAATGAAACAATACAGAATGAATGGAGGGGCTTTTTTAAACACACTTTGTTCCCTGTATTCTTTATATCTTATATTTTGATTTGTGTTGTGGTACAGCATATATTTACATTGTCTGTGGTGGTTTCCCATTTTGGTACTGCTTTTTTCTCTGCTGTGAGTGAAGAAAATGGGATTTGTATGTCTCTTTAAAGTGCTACTACTTTGTTAGAGCATGTAATTTCATCACTTGCAAAGTTGCAACACCGTGTTAACATACACATAGTTAAAGTACAACTTGGGAGCAATTGAGAGCTGCTGGTCTTGAGCATAACCTAAACCATTCAGCAGTGCCAATTGCATGGCCCAGCTGTCACCTTTGTGGGGGTTAAACACATGGCATTGCTGTAAAAAAAAATAATTGTAATATGCAATTGTATTACTGCAATGACTTTTTAAATGCAGTACACAGAAACTTTTATTATGGAATATGCTCTATAAAATGTTTGGATTTCTTGTAACGACATTGCTGCAAAAGAGCTCAGAAGGATCTTTAAATATTCCTTAGTGGGTGTTACCCTGTTCTTGCAAATAAGCCGGGAACTGTGACCTCTTAATCTTGTTGAATGCTTCCCTTGTACTGCGTGGAGAAATATAAAATTTACATTAAAAAGATATTGTTTTTCCAAGAATTACTTATTCAACTCTAGTTTATATCATTCCACTCTTTCACTAGTTTAAAATTTCCCATCTATCTACAAAGGATTTTTGTTTGGTTTTTTGCATTTCTAGCAATAGTGTGAAAGGGATTCCCCGAAGAAGGCAGGAACAATTCCTGTAAAATTAGGATTATGATAAAGGAAAACAAGTGAGATTTGTAAATGTACGTGTTTCATGCACAAAACGCTACATTTTAAAGGAAACCCTATGTTTTCTTTAAGTTAAAAACACAATTAAAAGATGTATATAGCTGTGGCTTCATAGGATTTAGAAGATGACTGAGTTTGCTTTCTTAAAAATGGAAATGTTTGTAGAGCTTAATATAGAAATCTGTAACAGCATTGTTGCATTGTGGGGGCATAAGATCTATAACTATTTTTTTCAAGTATACATTTTTACTGTAGTTATGAACATTATTACAGAACTCTTTATTGTTAAAATGCTATTGAATTACACATTTTTTTGTATGCGGGATATTAAATGCCCCTTATATTCTGACAAAATTCCCCATAATATTGATACTAACAGCACCATGAAAATATTATATTGCATGTTTTCCACAACTGGTCAGTTGTTTAGAAGCTCAGTGGTTGGCAAGGAAATAAGTTTACTATGCAGGAAATAAAAAAATTCTCTAATGTGTCTTATAATACAGTACATTTTATTTATTATACCTTAACACCTTCTTTGGTATGGAGCACTTAAACAGAGTAGTTTGTAATATACGTAACATCATCTATCATTAACCGTGTAAAGATGTGTTGTGCAGACATTTTAATCTGAGAAAATTGAATGTATAAATAAATGTTGACTTTTGAATTTGTGTGTCTTTATTTTGTTAAAATGATTTCTTTTCTTGTGATTATTAAACTTTCTGTGCATTTAAACCTTTTAGATGCATGTTGCTTTTTGAATGCACTGCTGCTGAAGAGAAACAAAAATTTAAAACAAACAAAAGTTATTTTGCTGTACAGAATTTAACATAACTAGCTTTTTTATGTTTTATTTTTTGTAAACAATATTTAGGAGGAACTGTCCAGTACAAGTGTAGAACATATTATTGTCAACCCCAATGCAGCATACGACAAATTTAAAGACAAGAAAGTTGGCACAAAGGGTCTTGGTAAGTTATATATAAAATATATATCATGTGTATGTACGCACCTTCTCGCTAGCCTCAGTTCTGTTTCTTTGCTTTTTAGGTTTATTTTCGTTTTTATATATCTTGGCGCTACACATTAGCCCTTACAGGTGAGGACCTCCTCCTAAAGGGGTGTGGACAGAAACGACCACTCCGCAAGTTACCTGAATATAGGTAACACACATGTACCCCCCTCCTCCTCCTAGTTCTATTTAGCCATGAGGTGAACTGGGCTGGAAGAAAATCCTTATTATTTGGCCTGCAGCAGCTTAATATTTTATGCATTATCTATCTGCTGCAGTCTTTTTCCGATGGGGATCGCCATATTCTATGCCACCAGAAGTGACATTAGGGAGGCTGGACATAACTAGGAGGAGAGTGTACTACATGTGTGTTAGCTTTATTCAGTTAACTAGTGGAGTGGCCATTTCTACATTTGGGAGGTGGTTTTCACTGGTAAGTATTATCCAGGAACATGAGCCAAGATATAGAAATTGCTTGTATTGCTGACATTAAATTTGTTTGTACTGTCAAACTCGGTATTAATCACAAGATCAGACCTACAGCAGAAAAAGGAACCATTGTGCCAGATCTGCTTATTCAGAAGTTTATAAAACACAATAGACTGTAATGATAGGCTGAATCCCAGGATCAAAATGTTTCCTTTTTTCCACCCTTGTTTCCAAAACAATGTAGGGAGAAAAGAAACTCAAATCCATGTGGTTTCTATACCACCATACACTAACACAATACTTTAATAAAGACCATTAAACAAGTGGTTGCTATGCAAACTATATTTTTAACTCTTTGTCTCAAGCTCCTTCCCCAAGGAATTAATCTGTCACTATTTTTGAGAGTATCCTTGATTTGATGGTTGGTTAATGCAGATATTCCCAGGTAGGAAATTTCTTCAGCATACTGGGCTGTTGTGTAAGAAGATGAGTAAATAGACTGCTTACTTGTGTTCCACAGACTTTAGAGATATTTGGACTCAATTAAAGGGACATTTATCACCTCTTAATTTTGTGTAAAAAATGTGCTGTCCCATACTCCCTAGAAAGGTCAAAAAGCAAAATCTGCAACCTAGGTTTTAAAAGGGAAAGGATAGCCAAAACTAAACATTCATGATTTGAATAGAACATGTCCAATTTACTTCTTGTATCAAATTAGTGTTGTTCTTGTGGTATCCTTTGTTGAAGAGTAAATCTGGGTAGGCCGATAGGAGCTTAGGAGTGTGTAAATGTATTTAGCATCCTATGGCATCAGTGTTTGCAACTATGTAGAACATTGAAAACATAAACAGTTGTCCAGTGCGGTACAGCTCCAATAAAAGTATAAACTTTATTTCTTTCTAATGACACAGTCCACGGATCATCATCAATTACTGTTGGGAATATCACTCCTGGCCAGCAGGAGGAGGCAAAGAGCACCACAGCAAAGCTGTTAAATATCACTCCCCTACCCACAATCCCCCAGTCATTCAATTTGCCATTAGTGCAAGGAGGAGGTGAAGTTTAGGTGTCTTCAATCAAGATTTTTTTTTTTTTTTTTTTTAGCAGAGTAAGCTTACTCTGTTCTTTTCTGGGGTCTAGCCTAGTCCACATCAGTCTCTTCAGTAGGGCAGTGGTGGCTTTTGAGCACTTGAGAACAATCCTCACTGTTTTCTCAAGAATCTGCTGCCCTAATTAGAAAACTTGAGTAGGTTTACTCAGATTTTCTCTCTTCACAGGTCCATGTGAGGTGCTGCACCCTCTCAAACCAGGTGAGCTGTCCTGCTGCCGGGCAGCACTTTCAGGTAAGTGCCATTTTAATTTTCTTTTGCAAGGAGATTGTTGGTACTTGTTAGAGCTAAAAGCTGCCTTTTATTTAATATGGGACTTTATTAAAGGATTACTTTCTGTTATAATTTATAAGCTAAACAACTAACATATTAACATTAATAAACATTAATTAAAACCTATTGACCTATATTTTCTCCAAAACGAAGTTTCATAACGTTCTAAAAGTTATATCTTTTATTCGCTGATGATGTCACGTTATCCTACCCACTATTTTCAGCACTGAGTGTTCAAAATACTTAAACCAATAACTTTGTGTTTAAAGCGCCATTTTGAAACCTAGGTATTGTAAACGGATTGGTACAGAGCAATTGATACCCACGGAGTGGGTTTGGAAAACAATTAAATTTGCAGACAAGATTTCTGATATACGGTAGAGATATGTTAATGAAATGCTATTGATAAAAAGCGTATTTGGGGTAGTTAGTTAGTAACAGGCATAGAAAATATTTACTTACAGTGGCCCTTTAAACCTTCATGTTTGGGGTTTCTTTGAGGCAGTTTGGGCATTGAGACTGGGAGGTGATTTATGGTGGCTCAGTATGTTATAGTAGTTTTTATACTTTTGGTCATGGAGATTACTGTTGTAAGCCGTTTTTTTCGGCAGTTAGAGCTCTGTAACTGCTCTGTATTTAAAAATGAGCTGCAGGACAGGTAGGCACCTTAGTAAAACTACTGAGGTGTATAGGTAGCCTGAGGTCTATTTGGTTTGTTGCGCTAACACACATTTCTGTTTAAAGACACAGTACACATTTATTTTTTATTTTCAAATAAAGCATTTTTACACTGTATCCTTATTTATTACATAAGATGGATCAAGAGGCCTTTCAAACCATTATTCCAGGCGAAGTTGCTGCTTGTCAGTTATGTTTTGATGCTCAGGTAGAACCCCCAGTTCATTTTTGTTCCTCATGCATTGAGAGAACTTTGTTATAGAGATAAAATATTTGACCATGAGCCACCATTATCCCAGGTAAATGCTGTTCAGGTGTCTCCTTTTGCAGATATGCCGCAGCTTTTTCCTCAAGCGTCAAAAGTTTTTCAGTCTCCACATGCAGTGCCCCGTGTTTCCTCTTGCAATCCTGTAGGATTTTCTCTACAAGACATTGCTTCCCAGGTATACTTTGCGGTATCTGAGGCCTTGTCAGCTTTCCCTATGTTGCAGGGAAGGCGTAAAAGGAAATTTAAGGAAAAGGTTAGTAAGGTTTCTGATCAAATTCTTGCTATCCAAAGTCTCCCTTCCCAGGAAGAAGACATGTTGGTAGCATCTGAGGGGGAAATCTCAGAATCAGAAAGTGTAATTCCTTCTTCTGATGCTGAAGTGGTATCCTTCAGATTTAAGCTAGAACACCTTCACTTATTACTTAAGGAGGTTTTGTCTACTTTGGACGACTCTGACACTACTATCGTAGTCAATCCTAAAAAGTCTAGTAAATTGAACAAATACTTTGATGTTGCCTCCGTGCTGGAGGTTTTTCCGGTTCCTGACCCTGCTTCGGAGATTATTGCTCGAGAATGGGAAAGACCTTGTATTTCCTTTTCTCCATCTCCTATTTTGAAGAAGTTTCCTATAGCGGATTCTATTAAGGAGTCGTGGCAGACGATTCCTAAGGTAGAAGGAGCATTCTCCACTTTGGCCAAGAGGACTACTATCCCCATAGAGGATAGTTGTTCTTTTAAGGATCCAATGGATAAAAAATTGGATGCTTTACTAAAAAAGATGTCCACCAGGGTCTACAATGGCAACCTGCGGTGTGTATCACCACTGTTACCAGCGCTGTGCCTTACTAGTTTGATGCGTTGTCTATCTCTTCAGATGGATACCCCTCTTGATGACATCCAGGACAGGATTAAGGCTCTCAAGTTAGCCAATTCCTTCTTTACAGATGCTTCCTTACAGGTTATTAAACTGGGAGCCAAAATTTCTATTTCTCTTGTTAAGTGTATCCAGTCCACGGATCATCCATTACTTGTGGGATATTCTCCTTCCCAACAGGAAGTTGCAAGAGGATCACCCACAGCAGAGCTGCTATATAGCTCCTCCCCTCACTGCCATATCCAGTCATTCTCTTGCAACTCTCAACAAAGATGGACGTAGTAAGAGGAGAGTGGTGTATTATAGTTAGTTTTTTAACTTCAATCAAAAGTTTGTTATTTTTAAATGGTACCGGAGTGTACTGTTTCATCTCAGGCAGCATTAGAAGAAGAATCTGCCTGTGATTTCTATGATCTTAGCATTAGTAACTAAGATCCATTGCTGTTCTCACATATTCTGAGGAGTGAGGTAACTTCAGAGAGGGAATGGCGTGCAGGTTTTCCTGCAATAAGGTATGTGCAGTTAATATTTTTCTAGGGATGGAATTTGCTAGAAAATGCTGCTGATACCGGATTAATGTAAGTAAAGCCTTAAATGCAGTGATAGCGACTGGTATCAGGCTTATTAATAGAGATACATACTCTTATAAAAGTGTAATATAAAACGTTTGCCGGCATGTTTAATCGTTTTTATATATGTTTGGTGACAAAACTTATTGGGGCCTAGTTTTTTTCCACATGGCTGGTTTGATTTTTGCCTAGAAACAGTTCCTGAGGCTTTCCACTGTTGCAATATGAGTGGGAAGGGCCTATTTTAGTGCTTTTCTGTGCAGATAAAAATACTGACAGACATTCAGCTTCTTCCTGCGTGATCCAGGACATCTCTGAAGGGCTCAAAAGGCTTCAAAGTCGTGTTTGAGGAGGGTAACAATCACAGTAGACTGTGGCAGTTGTTGTGACTGTGTTTAAAAAACGTTTTTGTCATTTTATTCTGTTTTTGTTATTAAGGGGTTAATCATCCATTTGCAAGTGGGTGCAATGCTCTGCTGACTTGTTACATACACAGTAAAAATTTTGTTAGTGTAACTGCCTTTTTTCACTGTTATTTCAAATTTTGTCAAAATTTGTTTCTCTTAAAGGCACAGTAACGTTTTTTATATTGCTTGTTAACTTGCTTTAAAGTGTTTTCCAAGCTTGCTAGTCTCATTGCTAGTCTGTACAAACATGTCTGAAACAGAGGATACTTGTTCATTATGTTTAAAAGCCATGGTGGAGCCCCATAGGAGAATGTGTACTAAATGTATTGATTTCACCTTAAACAGTAAAGATCAGTCTTTATCTATAAAAGAATTGTCACCAGAGGGGTCTGTCGAGGGGGAAGTTATGCCGACTAACTCTCCCCACGTGTCGGACCCTTCGCCTCCCGCTCAAGGGACGCACGCTAATATGGCACCAAGTACATCAGGGACGCCCATAGCGATTACTTTGCAGGACATGGCTGCAATCATGAATAATACCCTGTCAGAGGTATTATCCAGATTGCCTGAATTGAGAGGCAAGCGCGATAGCTCTGGGGTTAGACGAGATACAGAGCGCTTAGATGCTGTAAGAGCCATGTCTGATACTGCGTCACAATATGCAGAACCTGAGGACGGAGAGCTTCAGTCTGTGGGTGACGTCTCTGAATCGGGGAGACCTGATTCAGAGATTTCTAATTTTAAATTTAAGCTTGAGAACCTCTGTGTATTGCTTAGGGAGGTATTAGCTGCTCTGAATGACTGTGACACAATTGCAGTGCCAGAGAAATTGTGTAGGCTGGATAAATACTATGCAGTGCCGGTGAGTACTGATGTTTTTCCAATACCTAAAAGGCTTACAGAAATTATTAGTAAGGAGTGGGATAGGCCCGGTGTGCCCTTTTCCCCACCTCCTATATTTAGAAAAATGTTTCCAATAGATGCCACTACACAGGACTTATGGCAGACAGTCCCTAAGGTGGAGGGAGCAGTTTCTACTTTAGCAAAGCGTACCACTATCCCGGTTGAGGACAGTTGTGCTTTTTCAGATCCAATGGATAAAAAATTGGAGGGTTACCTTAAGAAAATTTTTATTTAACAAGGTTTTATTTTACAGCCCCTTGCATGCATTGCGCCTGTCACTGCTGCGGCAGCATTCTGGTTTGAGGCCCTGGAAGAGGCCATCCATACAGCTCCATTGACTGAAATTGTTGACAAGCTTAGAACTCTTAAGCTAGCTAACTCATTTGTTTCTGATGCCATTGTTCATTTGACTAAATTAACGGCTAAGAATTCCGGATTCGCCATCCAGGCGCGTAGGGCGCTATGGCTCAAATCCTGGTCAGCTGATGTGACTTCAAAGTCTAAATTACTCAACATTCCTTTCAAGGGGCAGACCTTATTCGGGCCTGGTTTGAAAGAAATTATTGCTGACTTTACTGGAGGTAAGGGTCATACCCTTCCTCAGGACAGGGCCAAATCAAAGGCCAAACAGTCTAATTTTCGTGCCTTTCGAAATTTCAAGGCAGGTGCAGCATCAACTTCCTCCGCTTCAAAACAAGAGGGAACTTTTGCTCAATCCAAGCAGGCCTGGAAACCTAACCAGTCCTGGAACAAGGGCAAGCAGGCCAGAAAGCCTGCTGCTGCCTCTAAGACGGCATGAAGGAGCGGCCCCCTATCCGACAGCGGATCTAGTAGGGGGCAGATTCTCTCTCTTCGCCCAGGCGTGGGCAAGAGATGTTCAGGATCCCTGGGCGTTGGAGATCATATCTCAGGGATATCTTCTGGACTTCAAAGCTTCTCCTCCACAAGGGAGATTTCACCTTTCAAGATTATCTGCAAACCAGATAAAGAAAGAGGCATTCCTAAGCTGCGTACAAGATCTCCTTGTAATGGGAGTGATCCATCCAGTTCCGCGGACGGAACAAGGACAGGGGTTTTATTCAAATCTTTTTGTGGTTCCCAAAAAAGAGGGAACCTTCAGACCAATTATGGATTTAAAGATCCTAAACAAATTCCTCAGAGTTCCGTCATTCAAAATGGAAACTATTCAAACCATTTTACCCATAATCCAAGAGGGTCAATACATGACCACAGTGGACTTAAAGGATGCCTACCTTCACATTCCGATTCACAAGAATCATCATCAGTTCCTGAGGTTTGCCTTTCTAGACAGGCATTACCAATTTGTAGCTCTTCCATTCGGGTTGGCTACAGCCCCAAGAATTTTTACAAAGGTTCTGGGCTCACTTCTGGCGGTCCTAAGACCGCGAGGCATAGCGGTGGCTCCTTACCTGGACGATATCCTGATACAGGCGTCAAGCTTTCAAATTGCCAAATCTCATACAGAGATAGTTCTGGCATTCCTGAGGTCGCATGGGTGGAAAGTGAACGAAGAAAAGAGTTCTCTATCTCCTCTCACGAGGGTTTCCTTCCTAGGGACTCTAATAGATTCTGTAGAAATGAAAATTTACCTGACGGAGTCCAGGTTATCAAAACTTCTAAATGCTTGCCGTGTTCTTCACTCCATTCCGCGCCCCACGGTGGCTCAGTGCATGGAAGTAATCGGCTTAATGGTAGCGGCGATGGACAAAGTGCCATTCGCGCGCCTGCATCTCAGACCGCTGCAATTATGCATGCTCAGTCAGTGGAATGGGGATTACACAGATTTGTCCCCTCTACTAAATCTGGATCAGGAAACCAGAGATTCTCTTCTCTGGTGGTTATCTCGGGCCCATCTGTCCAAGGGTATGACCTTTCGCAGACCAGATTGGACAATTGTAACAGATGCCAGCCTTCTAGGTTGGGGTGCAGTCTGGAACTCCCTGAAGGCTCAGGGTTCATGGACTCAGGAGGAGAAACTCCTCCCAATAAATATTCTGGAGTTAAGAGCAATATTCAATGCTCTTCTGGCTTGGCCTCAGATGGCAACACTGAGGTTCATCAGATTTCAGTCAGACAACATCACGACTGTGGCTTACATCAACCATCCAGGGGGAACCAGGAGTTCCCTAGCGATGTTAGAAGTCTCCAAGATAATTCGCTGGGCAGAGACTCACTCTTGCCACCTGTCAGCGATCCATATCCCAGGTGTAGAGAATTTGGAGGCGTATTTTCTAAGTCGTCAGACTTTTCATCCGGGGGAATGGGAACTCCATCCGGAGGTGTTTGCTCAATTGGTTCTCCGTTGGGGCAAACCAGAATTGGATCTCATGGCGTCTCTCCAGAACGCCAAGCTTCTTTGTTATGGATCCAGGTCCAGGGACCCAGAAGCGGCACTGATAGATGCTCTAGCAGCGCCTTGGTTCTTCCACCGTTTCCTCTGCTCCCTCGTCTGATTGCCAAAATCAAACAGGAAAGAGCATCAGTGATATTGATAGCGCCTGCGTGGCCACGCAGGACCTGGTATGCAGACCTAGTGGACATGTCATCCTTTCCACCATGGACTCTGCCTCTGAGACAAGACCTTCTAATACAAGTCACAATACAATAACAATGTCGTTTCAATCATCCGAATCTGCTTTCTCTGAGACTGACTGCATGGAGATTGAACGCTTGATCCTATCAAAGCGTGGCTTCTCCGAGTCAGTAATTGATACCTTAATACAGGCATGAAAGCCTGTCACCAGGAAAATTTACCACAAGATATGGCGTAAATATCTTCATTGGTGTGAATCCAAGAATTACTCATGGAGTAGGGTTAGGATTCTTAGGATATTGTCCTTCCTCCAAGAGGGTTTGGACAAAGGATTATCAGCTAGTTCTTTAAAGGGACAGATTTCTGCTCTGTCTATTCTTTTACACAAGCGTCTGGCAGAAGTTCCAGACGTTCAGGCATTTTGTCAGGCTTTAGTTAGAATTAAGCCTGTGTTTAAACCTGTTGCTCCTCCATGGAGCTTAAACTTGGTTCGTAAAGTTCTTCAAGGGGTTCCGTTTGAACCCCTTCATTCTATTGATATCAAACTTCTTTCATGGAAAGTTCTTTTTCTGATGGCTATTTCCTCGGCTCGAAGAGTTTCAGAGTTATCTGCCTTACATTGTGATTCTTCTTATCTGATCTTTCATTCAGATAAAGTTGTTCTGCGTACAAAACCTGGGTTTTTACCTAAGGTGGTTTCTAACAAGAATATCAATCAAGAGATTGTTGTTCCATCATTATGTCCTAATCCTTATTCAAAGAAGGAAAGTCTTTTGCATAATCTAGACGTAGTCTGTGCCTTGAAGTTTTACTTACAGGCTACTAAAGATTTTCGCAAAACATCTAACCTGTTTGTTGTTTACTCTGGACAGAGGAGAGGTCAGAGGGCCTCGGCAACCTCTTTCTTTTTGGCTTCGGAGTATAATCCGTTTAGCCTATGAGACTGCTGGACAGCAGCCTCCTGAAAGGATTACAGCTCATTCTACTAGAGCTGTGGCTTCCACCTGGGCCTTTAAAAATGAGGCCTCTGTTGAACAGATTTGCAAGGCTGCAACTTGGTCTTCCCTTCATACTTTTTCCAAATTTTCCAAATTTGATACTTTTGCTTCTTCGGAGGCTGTTTTTGGGAGACAGGTTCTACAGGCAGTGGTTCCTGCCTTGTCCCTCCCATCATCCGTGTACTTTAGCTTTGGTATTGGTATCCCACAAGTAATGGATGATCCATGGACTGGATACACTTAACAACAGAAAACATAATTTATGCTTACCGGATAAATTTATTTCTCTTGTAGTGTATCCAGTCCACGGCCCGCCCTGTCCTTTTCAGGCAGGTCTAAATTTTAATTAAACTACAGTCACCACTGCTCCCTATGGTTTCTCCTTTCTCGGCTTGTTTCGGTCGAATGACTGGATATGGCAGTGAGGGGAGCAGCTATATAGCAGCTCTGCTGTGGGTGATCCTCTTGCAACTTCCTTTTGGGAAGGAGAATATCCCACAAGTAATGGATGATCCGTGGACTGGATACACTACAAGAGAAATAAATTTATCAGGTAAGCATAAATTATGTTTTTTGCGGTCCTAGCCCACAGGGCCTTGTGGTTGAAGTCCTGGTCTGTGGATGTTTCATCTAAATCTAAGCTCATGGCTATTTCTTACAAGGGTAAGACCTTGTTTGGATCTGCTTTGGCGGAAATTATTTCAGATATTACTGGAGGGAAGGGTTCTTTTCTTCCTCAAGATAAAAAGAATGAGCAAAAGGGACGTCAGAGTAATTTTCATTCCTTTCGTAAGTTTAAAGGCAAGTCTTCCTCCCCTTCCTCCAAGCAAGATCAAACCAAGCCTTCCTGGAAGCCCAACCATTCCTGGAATAAGGGAAAGCAATCTAAAAAGCCTATAGCTGATTCCAAGTCCGCATGAAGGGTTGGCCCCAGATCCGGGAGCCGATCTTGTAGGGGGCAGACTTTTTTTTTTTTTTTTTTTTTCCCAGGCTTGGATAAGAGATGTACCGGATCCATGGGCGATGGACATTGTCTCCCAGGGATACAAAATAGACTTCAAATCTTTTCCTCACAGAGGCAGGTTTCTCCTCTCCTGATTATCTGTAGACCAGATAAAGAGAGGCGTTCTTACATTGTGTCAAGGACCTTGCCGCACTGGGGGTAATAGTTCTAGTTCCCTTTTCAGGAAAGGGTCTGGGATTTTACTCAAATCTGTTCGTAGTTCCCAAAAAGGAGGGAACTTTTCAACCAATCCTAGATCTAAAATGTTTAAACAAATTTCACAGAGTGCCATCCTTCAAGATGGAGACTATACGCTCCATTCTTCCCTTGGTACAAGAGGGTCAGTTCATGACAACCATAGACCTAAATGATGCATACCTTCATGTTCCCATTCACAGGGACCATCACAAGTTTCTGAGATTCGCATTTTTGGACAATCATTTCCAGTTCGTGGCCCTTCCATTCGGCCTTGCCACAGCTCCCAGAATTTTTTCAAAGGTTCTGGGAGCTCTTTTAGCTGTGCACCTTATCTGGACGACATTCTGGTTCAGGCCCGATCTTTTCAACAAGCAGAATCTCATACGGAGATCTTGTTCTCTTTTCTTCGATCCCACGGATGGAAGGTGAATTGGGGAAAAAAGTTCTCTGGTTCCAGCTACAAGGGTCATATTTTTGGGGACCATAATAGACTCCCTGTTAATGAAGATTTTTCTGCCGGAGGTCAGAAAAAGAAAGATTTTCGACTCTGGTCTTGCCCTTCAGTCATCTCCATGGCCGCCAGTGGCTCAATGTATGGAGGTAATCGGTCTGATGGTGGCTTCCATGGACATCATTCCGTTTGCTCGGTTCCATCTCAGACCTCTGCAGTTATGCATGCTCAAACAATGGAACAGGGACTATACAGACCTGTCTCCGCATGTAGCTCTAGATCAGGCGTCAATAGACTCTTCCGTTATGGCTTTCTCAGGATCATCTCTCCCAGGGTACTTGCTTCTGCAGACCGTCCTTGGTGTTTGTGACCATGTCTCGTTGAAGGCTCAGGGCTTATGGACTCAGGAGGAGTCAGTCCTGCCCTTAAACATCTTGGAGCTGAGAGCAATCTTCAATGCTCTTTTAGCCTGGCCTCAGTTAGCCTTAACCCAGTTTATCAGATTCCAGTCGGACAACATAACCTTGGCGGCTTACATCAACCACCAGGGGAGAACTCAGAGTTCCTTGGCCATGACAGAGGTGGCCCGAATTATTCAGTGGGTGGAGACCCACAACTGCTGTCTTTCTGCGATCCGCATCCCAGGAGTGGACAATTGGGAAGCAGATTTCTCTTGTAAGGTGTATCCAGTCCACGGATTCATCCATTACTTGTGGGATATTCTCCTTCCCAACAGGAAGCTGCAAGAGGACACCCACAGCAGAGCTGTCTATATAGCTCCTCCCCTAACTGCCACTCCTAGTCATTCTCTTGCAGCTCTCGACAAGAAAGGAAGTATCAAGAGATATGTGGTGAATTAGTGTAGTTTATCTTCAATCAAAAGTTTATTTTTAAACAGTACCGGCGTTGTACTGTTTTTACCTCAGGCAGAAATTAGAAGAAGAGTTCTGCCTGAGGTTTTTGATGATCTTAGCAGGTTGTAACTAAGGTCCACTGCTGTTCTCACACATAACTGAAGAGTATAGGAAAACTTCAGCTGGGGGAATAGCCTGCAGAATTAACTGCTCTTGAGGTATGTTCAGTATATTTTTTTCTAGAGAGATGAGGTCTAGAAAATGCTGACAGTGCCTGATATATTTAAGGTAAGCCTGATTACAGTGATTTAACAAACGACTGGGATCATGCTTGCATTAAAGGGTAATATTCATGTTACTTGCTCTTATTACTTAGTATGTAAAACGTTTGCATGATATATAAAAAACTTTTTTTACTGAGGGTGATAAATCTTTATTTGGGGCCTAGTTTTTCCACATGGCTAACTAGATTTCTCCTAGGAGTAGTTATTTATGGCCCTTTCACTTTGAGTGCATGGTGGGAGGGGCCTATTTTCGCGCTCTAATTGCGCAGTAGTTTTTACAGTCTGAGACATCCAGCTTCCCTGAAGGAGTCCCCTGACATATGTAAAGGGTTTATGTGCCTACAAAAGTCGTTTGATGGGCAGGTAGGAGCCACAGTAGAGCTGTGGCAGTTTGCTTGTGACTGTTTATAACGGTTTTACCGTTTTTCTGATTCGTTTTTGAGCCTGAGGGGTTAATCATCCATTTGCAAGTGGGTGCAATGCTATTTTAGTCTATTATACACACTGTAAAAATTTCGTAGAGTTTACTGCTTTTTTTTCACTGTTTTGCCGTTTATGTGATTGTTTTTTTTTTTCCCTTAAAGGCACAGTACCGTTTTTTATATTCTGCTTTTTCACATTAATTAAAGTGTTTTCCAAGCTTGCTGGTCTCATTACTAGTCTGTTAAACATGTCTGACATAGAGTAAACTCCTTGTTCATTATGTTTAGAAGCCATTGTGGAACCCCCTCTTAGAATGTGTACCAAATGCACTGATCTTACTATAAATTTTAAAGACCATATTCTGGCTTTAAAAGATTTATCACCAGAGGAAATTGACAAGGGGGAAGTTATGCCGACTAACTCTCCCCACGTGTCAGAACCTATAACTCCCGCTCAAGGGACGCCAAGTACATCTAGCGCGCCCATTGCGTATACTTTACAAGACATGGCGGCAGTTATGAATCATACCCTTACAGAGGTATTATCCAAACTGCCAGGGTTACAAGGAAAGCGAGACAGCTCTGGGGCTAGAACAAATACAGAGCTCTCTGACGCTTTAGTAGCTATGTCTGATATACCCTCACAATGTGCAGAAGCCGAAGCAGGAGAGCTTCTATCTGTGGGTAATTTTTCTGATTCAGGGAAGGCACTTCAACCTGATTCTGATATGTCTACATTTAAATTTAAACTTGAACACCTCCGCGTGTTGCTCAGGGAGGTTTTAGCAACTCTGGATGACTGTGACGCCATTGTAGTCCCAGAGAAATTGTGTAAATTGGATAAATACTATGCAGTGCCTGTTTACACTGATGTTTTTCCAATCCCTAAGAGGTTTGCAGAAATTATTACTAAGGAATGGGATAGACCAGGTGTACCGTTCTCTCCCCCTCCTGTTTTCTAAAAAGATGTTTCCTATAGATGCCGCTACACGGGACTTGTGACAAACGGTCCCTAAGGTGGAGGGAGCAGTCTCTACCCTAGCGAAGCGTACAACTATCCCTGTCGAGGACAGTTGTGCTTTTCTAGATCCAATGGACAAAAAATTAGAGGGTTAACCTTAAGAACCAGATAAAGAGAGAGGCATTCTTACGTTGTGTTCAAGACCTACTGGTTATGGGAGTGATCCACCCAGTCCCAAAGGAGGAACAGGGGCAAGGCTTCTATTCAAATCTGTTTGTAGTTCCCAAGAAAGAGGGAACCTTCAGACCAATCTTAGATCTCAAGATCCTAAACAAATTTCTCAGGGTCCCATCCTTCAAGATGGAGACTTCGAACCATCCTACCTATTATCCAGGAGGGTCAATATATGACTACCGTGGACTTAAAGGATGCTTATCTTCACATTCCGATACACAGAGATCATCATCGGTTTCTCAGGTTCGCCTTCCTAGACAGGCATTACCAGTTTGTGGCTCTTCCCTTTGGGTTAGCTACGGCACCAAGAATCTTTACGAAAGTTCTAGGGTCACTCCTAGCTGTCCTAAGGCCGCGGCGTATAGCAGTAGCCCCTTACCTAGACGACATTCTGATACAGGCGTCAAATTTTCAAATTGCCAGGTCCCATACGGACATTGTTCTGGCATTCCTGAGGTCTCATGGGTGGAAGGTGAACGAAGAAAAGAGTTCTCTATCCCCTCTCACAAGAGTTTCCTTCCTAGGATTCTGTAGAAATGAAGATTTACCTGACAGAGGCCAGGTTGTCAAAACTTCTAAATTCCTGCCGTGTTCTTTATTCTACTTCTCGCCCTTCAGTGGCTCAGTGTACGGAAGTAATCGGCTTAATGGTAGCGGCAATGGACATAGTGCCGTTTGCCCGCCTACATCTCAGACCGCTGCAACTTTGCATGCTCAGTCAGTGGAATGGGGATTACACAGATTTGTCCCCTCTACTAAATCTGGATCAAGAGACCAGGGATTCTCTTCTCTGGTGGCTATCTCGGGTCCATCTGTCCAAAGGTATGACCTTTCGCAGGCCAGATTGGACAATTGTAATGACAGATGCCAGCCTTCTGGGCTGGGGTGCAGTCTGGAACTCCCTGAAGGCTCAGGGCTCGTGGACTCAGGAGGAGGCACTCCTTCCGATAAACATTCTGGAAGTAAGAGCGATATTCAATGCTCTTCAGGCTTGGCCTCAGCTTGCTGCGGTCAGGTTCATCAGATTTCAGTCGGACAACATCACGACTGTGGCTTACATCAACCATCAAGGGGGAACAAGGAGTTCCCTAGCGATGTTAGAAGTCTCAAAGATAATTCGCTGGGCAGAGACTCACTCTTGCCACCTATCAGCTATCCATATCCCAGGTGTAGAGAACTGGGAGGCGGATTTTTTAAGTCGTCAGACTTTTCATCCGGGAGAGTGGGAACTCCATCCGGAGGTGTTTGCACAATTGATTCATCGTTGGGGCAAACCAGAACTGGATCTCATGGCGTCTCGCTAGAACGCCAAGCTTCCTTGTTATGGATCCAGGTCCAGGGATCCCAAGGCGACGCTAATAGATGCTCTAGCAGCGCCCTGGTCTTTCAACCTGGCTTATGTGTTTCCACCGTTTCCTCTGCTCCCTCGATTGATTGCCAAGGTCAAGCAGGAGAGAGCATCAGTGATTTTAATAGCGCCTGCGTGGCCACGCAGGACCTGGTATGCAGATCTGGTGGACATGTCATCCTTTCCACCATGGACTCTGCCTCTGAGACAGGACCTTCTACTTTAGGGTCTTTTTAACCATCCAAATCTAATTTCTCTGAGACTGACTGCCTGGAGATTGAACGCTTGATTTTATCAAAGCGTGGCTTCTCCGAGTCAGTCATTGATACCTTAATACAGGCACGAAAGCCTGTCACCAGGAAAATTTACCATAAAATATGGCGTACATATCTTTATTGGTGTGAATCCAAGGGTTAGGATTCCCAGGATATTATCTTTTCTCCAAGATGGTTTGGAAAAAGGATTGTCAGCTAGTTCCTTAAAAGGACAGATTTCGGGGGGGGGGGGGCGGAGCCAACAGCCAAAGAGACCAGACGCACTTCTTAGTAGCTCTTGGCTTTCCAAATTAATTTTAATAATAATACGTTAATTATAGGCCTTCAATTTACTTCAGAAGATTAAAGCTAAAGCAAACGTGAGACCACTGATCAAGTCTGTGAGTTTGTGTTGAGATCGCGCTACTGACCCACTTTTTCCTAGCTACTTTGCAAGGGTGAGGTACTCCCTTGTACATTCATGGCGGCACTCACACTAGCGTTGATGCGCCTGCAGGCAAAAATGGAAGAACAACTCTGGGACTTCAGACGGGAGATATCGTATTTATTCCCACTAATACAGACAGCAGCTGAACAATTTCCTGTAAAAGGTACCTCTAATCCAGACCAGACACATCTGCTGGTGTCCTCTGATGCAGACTCCCACTGGCGGGAAACAACTCAGACAGCCGCCTCGGACACCGCTGGAATTTGGAGTATATTTGAGCCCCAGACCGCTCTTAGCCCACCGATCTCAATAGCCAGCGGAGTCAGTTTGGAGACCCGGTCTGTCACTAGGAAGCCTCAGCCAGACTCTGTCCACCGGAGCTTAGTGGAATCTACGCTAACTCACTGGCCCACCCAACCTTAGGCCCATTGCTGACTCAGACATTTGCACACTTGTTGCACTTAACCTCCTACCGGGTGATGTATTGCCGGTATATTGTTAAGTGGACAGGGCTACAGGCAAGGCATCTCCTCACCTAGATGGAGGATCACAATTGACAGACGGCGGTTGGCCACAATCCAGAAAAGTCTACGATCTTCCCCTGAAAGAGCCCATGCAGCGCGGCAGTAGATCAGTCTCCCCTAGGAAAAGAGTTACAGAGGACCGGCATATGCAAATCTGGCTACAAAACAATAACAACTCCTGAGAGCTCTTCAGTCACCTTTTTGCACCGGGAACCCAATACCTCATACTCTCTTATATAAGCTGAACTGTGAATTACCTCTGCTGGACTCTATGCAAGCACAGACGCTCGGGAGTTGGTTGAGAGGGTGAAGCATACAGTCTCACCTATACCGGTCTGTTTGACTTCTGACTTATATCGTATTATTTCCTCTTGTTTTGGACACTCCAGTTATAACGTTAGCTTGTCACTTACTTTGTTCTTTAAATTGAAATTTTTATACATGCTTGCACAGTAAGAAACTTAATACTGAGAAACTGTTTTTTTTTTATGTAGTCATAGGAGCGTGTGTTAGTTTTCATTTTATATTGGTTCTTATGCATATCTCATGTATTCACTTATTCTATGAGAGATATCCTCACTGAGTCTCTTAGTTTAATGGTAGACTTGCAAAAATACAGTCACATAATATAACTTACATTACCCACAGTAGGCAAGTGCGGTCTGACTAATAACCCTCTCTTGCAAAATGGCGATCCTACTATCCTTTTTTTTTTTTTTTTATGCCTGAGGCGGGCTCACATAGTGAGATAATATTTGAGTCTTACAGGAGAGACACTATATTTCAAGAAACAAGGGGTGTGTATCAAACTGTTTGGGAGACAGACTGGCCTACCTCTAGGTTTGCAAAAAATCTCATAAATTTGCAACCATGGATGCTACAGGACAACAGAAAGAGTTAGAGGTGGCGCCTACAGCTAGCTGTCTTGAAATAAATAAAAAAATAAAAAAGTATAATTTTATAAGATCAAATAGTGTGAATCAACGTAATATTATTAAAAAAGTGTTTTGTGAAAAAAAAATTACCATACAAAAATATTGGAAGAGTGAATAAATAAAATAATTTATTAAAAATGAATATATTAAAACACAATAATGATGGTATATAATGTATTCAATATAGTAAAAAATGTATTGAAACCCAACAATTACTGGATACGTGACTTGGTGGCTGGATTCTATAGTAGGGATGTATATTTACTAGATGCAGGTTGAAAATCCAGTAAGCGCAATATACTTCAAAAAAAGATATAATAATTATATCAATAGACACTTAAAAGGCTCAAAAAAAGAAAGAAAAAAATTCAAAAAAGTTCAGAAAAAATAAACAAAAGGAAAAAAATAATAAGAAAAAATATATTGAAAAGAATGAAAATATATATATATATATGAGAGAATAAAAAATATATAAAAGCAATGTTTCTATTTACGTTTAAAAATGCTGCAGCAAAAAAAAAAAAAGGGGGTAATAAAAGCTGACACTTGAAACTTTGTGTGCAATCAACTTCTTTGGAAACAAATGTGTTTCTGGATATATATGCAAAGTCTCTAGGTTCCCACGTGGATCTTTTAATCTTCACAACAATATATATCATATATATCATCTCCTGAAGAGTTAGTAAAAGTCTAAAATGTTGCTATTGTTGCACTGTAGCCATAGAGACTTGTAATCCGAAAATTCTGATAGTGTGTATCAATTTCAATGTTAGTATTGAAAGTAAGGTATATATGAGTCTTCTTCTATAACAATGTTGCAAATTCTTGCTAAGGTGTAATTCCTTTAAAAGCGGAGCAACCAATGTTGTTTCAAAGGGGCTCACTTGCAGTTTTAAGGTAAATCTCTTGACATATATTTTTATGTGTTGCGTGAAATCTTTCCATATGGGGCAAGAATTCTTTCTACAATCTTGTGTATGTTATATTATCTTCATAGACATACAAATGAAAAGAATCTCTTACCCGATCCTACAATAGTTCTGTTTGCAGCGACGCCAATAATAGTGTGTAGTGGCGTTTTTCTCTGGACCGGAAGTAGCTGTGTAACGAAGGATCCGATCCTCACATACCTTCCTTAGTATCGGTAAATAGGTGAAAGAAATCTTTTCCGCGATCTGCCAAGAAGCTCCTATCGTCCAGTGAGTTGAAGAATTTTCACTTTCAGGTGGACGGTTTTGGGAGCAAAAGGAAACTATAACTGGCCAGTTATTCGAAGAGTAAATGCTGGAGCTGGTTATCTTCTACGCGTTTCGGCTTTTAGGACACAAGCCTTTATCAAGACACTATATTTCATATTGATGAACTGAGGGACCCTTTTGATCTGGGTGACTAACGCTATTGCTAACTATAGAAAAACTGGAGCTATTTGTGCATAAAACTTTGTTGGTTGATGAAGATCAATTCTTATATTACTGCTTCTCCCATAACCAGAATAATCTATACTCTACATTTCTCTTGTTAAGTGTATCCAGTCCACAGATCATCCATTACTTGTGGGATATTCTCCTTCCCAACAGGAAGTTGCAAGAGGATCACCCACAGCAGAGCTGCTATATAGCTCCTCCCCTAACTGCCATATCCAGTCATTCTCTTGCAAGTCTCAACAAAGATGGACGTAGTAAGAGGAGAGTGGTGTATTATAGTTAGTTTCTTAACTTCAATCAAAAGTTTGTTATTTTTAAATGGTACCGGAGTGTACTGTTTTATCAAAGGCAGCATTAGAAGAAGAATCTGCCTGTGATTTCTATGATCTTAGCAGAAGTAACTAAGATCCATTGCCGTTCTCACATATTCTGAGGAGTGAGGTAACTTCAGAGAGGGAATGGCGTGCAGGTTTTCCTGCAATAAGGTATGTGCAGTAAACATATTTCTAGGGATGGAACTTGCTAGAAAAATGCTGCTGATACCGGATTAATGTAAGTTAAGCCTAAATGCAGTGATTTAATAGCGACTGGTATCAGGCTTATTAACAGAGATACATACTCTTATAAAAGTGTAATATAAAACGTTTGCTGGCATGTTTAATCGTTTTTATATATGCTTTGGTGATAAAACTTATTGGGGCCTAGTTTTTTCCACATGGCTGGCTTTATTTTTGCCTAGAAACAGAGGCTTTCCACTGTTATAGTATAAAAGTTACAGTTGGTGCAGTTAAAATTACAAACTGTGACATTCAGCTTCCCTCAGCAGTCCCCTGCATGCTATAGGACATCTCTGATGGGCTCAAAAGGCTTCAAAAGTAGGAGCTGTGGCAGTTGTTATGACTGTTTAAAAAACATATTTTTCATTTTGTTAATCTGTTTTTTGTATTAAGGGGTTAATCATCCATTTGCAAGTGGGTGCAATGCTCTGCTAACTTGTTACATACACTGTAAAAACTTTGTTAGTGTAACTGCATTTTTTCACTGTTATTTCAAATTTTGCCAAAATTTGTTTCTCTTAAAGGCACAGTAACGTTTTTTATATTGCTTGTTAAAAGTGTTTTCCAAGCTTGCTAGTCTCATTGCTAGTCTGTACAAACATGTCTGACACAGAGGAAACTACTTGTTCATTATGTTTAAAAGCCATGGTGGAGCCCCATAGGAGAATGTGTACTAAATGTATTGATTTCACCTTAAACAGTAAAAATCAGTCTTTATCTATAAAAGAATTGTCACCAGAGGGGTCTGTCGAGGGGGAAGTTATGCCGACTAACTCTCCCCACGTGTCGGACCCTTCGCCTCCCGCTCGAGGGACACACACTAATATGGCGCCAAGTACATCAGGGATGCCCATAGCGATTACTTTGCAGGACATGGCTGCAATCATGAATAATACCCTGTCACAGGTATTAGCCAGATTGCCTGAATTGAGAGGCAAGCGCGATAGCTCTGGGGTTAGACGAGATACAGAGTGCGTAGATGCTGTAAGAGCCATGTCTGATACTGCGTCACAATATGCAGAACCTGAGGACGGAGAGCTTCAGTCTGTGGGTGACGTCTCTGAATCGGGGAGACCTTATTCAGAGATTTCTAATTTTAAATTTAAGCTTGAGAACCTCTGTGTGTTACTTGGGGAGGTATTAGCTGCTCTGAATGACTGTGACACAATTGCAGTGCCAGAGAAATTGTGTAGGCTGGATAAATACTATGCAGTGCCAGTGAGTACTGATGTTTTTCCAATACCTAAAAGGCTTACAGAAATTATTAGTAAGGAGTGGGATAGACCCGGTGTGCCCTTTTCCCCACCTCCTATATTTAGAAAAATGTTTCCAATAGATGCCACTACACGGGACTTATGGCAGACAGTCCCTAAGGTGGAGGGAGCAGTTTCTACTTTAGCAAAGCGTACCACTATCCCGGTTGAGGACAGTTGTGCTTTTTCAGATCCAATGGATAAAAAATTAGAGGGTTACCTTAAGAAAATGTTTATTCAACAAGGTTTTTATTTTACAGCCCCTTGCATGCATTGTGCCTGTCACTGCTGCGGCGGCGTTCTGGTTTGAGGCCCTGGAAGAGGCCATCCATACAGCTCCATTGACTGAAATTATTGACAAGCTTAGAACACTTAAGCTAGCTAACTCATTTGTTTCTGATGCCATTGTTCATTTGATTAAACTAATGGCTAAGAATTCCGGATTCGCCATCCAGGCGCGTAAGGCGCTATGGCTTAATTCCTGGTCAGCTGATGTGACTTCAAAGTCTAAATTACTTAACATTCCTTTCAAGGGGCAGACCTTATTCAGGCCTGGTTTGAAAGAAATTATTGCTGACATTACTGGAGGTAAGGGTCATACCCTTCCTCAGGACAGGGCCAAATCAAGGGCCAAACAGTCTAATTTTCGTGCCTTTCGAAATTTCAAGGCAGGTGCAGGATCAGCTCCATCTACTTCAAAACAAGAGGGAACTTTTCCTCAATCTAAGCAGGCCTGGAAACCTAACCAGTCCTGGAACAAGGGCAAGCAGGCCGAAAGCCTGCTGCTGCCTCCAAGACAGCATGAAGGAGCGGCCCCCTATCCAACAACGGATCTAGTAGGGGGCAAACTCTCTCTCTTCGCCCAGGCGTGGGCAAGAGATGTTCAGGATCCCTGGGCGTTGGAGATCATATCTCAGGGATATCTTCTGGACTTCAAAGCTTCTCCCCCACAAGGGAGATTTCACCTTTCAAGATTATCTGCAAACCAGATAAAGAAAGAGGCATTCCTAAGCTGCGTGCAAGACCTCCTTGTAATGGGAGTGATCCATCCAGTTCCGCGGACGGAACAAGGACAGGGGTTTTATTCAAATCTGTTTGTGGTTCCCAAAAAAGAGGGAACCTTCAGACCAATTTTGGATCTAAAGATCCTAAACAAATTCCTCAGAGTTCCATCATTCAAGATGGAAACTATTCGAACCATTTTACCAATGATCCAAGAGGGTCAGTACATGACCACAGTGGACTTAAAGGATGTCTACCTTCACATTCCAATCCACAAGAATCATCATCGGTTCCTGAGGTTTGCCTTTCTAGACAGGCATTACCAGTTTGTAGCTCTTCCATTCGGGTTGGCTACAGCCCCAAGAATTTTTACAAAGGTTCTGGGCTCACTTCTGGCGGTTCTAAGACCGCGAGGCATAGCGGTGGCTCCTTACCTAGACGACATCCTGATACAGGCGTCAAGCTTTCAAATTGCCAAGTCTCATACAGAGATAGTTCTGGCATTTCTGAGGTCGCATGGGTGGAAAGTGAACGTAGAAAAGAGTTCTCTATCTCCTCTCACAAGGGTTTCCTTCCTAGGGACTCTGATAGATTCTATAGAAATGAAAATTTACCTGACGGAGTCCAGGTTATCAAAACTTCTAAATGCTTGCCGTGTTCTTCACTCCATTCCGCACCCCACGGGCTTAATGGTAGCGGCGATGGACATAGTGCCATTTGCGCGCCTGCATCTCAAACCGCTGCAATTATGCATGCTCAGTCAGTGGAATGGGGATTACACAGATTTGTCCCCTCTACTAAATCTGGATCAGGAAACCAGAGATACTCTTCTCTGGTGGTTATCTCTGGTCCATCTGTCCAAAGGTATGACCTTTCGCAGGCCAGATTGGACCATTGTAACAACAGACGCCAGCCTTCTAGGTTGGGGTGCAGTCTGGAACTCCCTGAAGGCTCAGGGTTCATGGACTCAGGAGGAGAAACTCCTCCCAATAAATATTCTGGAGTTAAGAGCAATATTCAATGCTCTTCTAGCTTGGCCTCAGTTAGCAACACTGAGGTTCATCAGATTTCAGTCGGACAACATCATGACTGTGTCTTACATCATCCATCAAGGGGGGGACCAGGAGTTCCCTAGTGATGTCAGAAGTCTCCAAGATAATTCGCTGGGCAGAGACTCACTCTTGCCACCTATCAGCGATTCATATCCCAGGGGTAGAGAACTGGGAGGCGGATTTTCTAAGTCGTCAGACTTTTCATCCGGGGGAGTGGGAACTCCATCCGGAGGTGTTTGCTCAATTGGTTCTCCGTTGGGGCAAACCTGAACTGGATCTCATGGCGTCTCGCCAGAACGCCAAGCTTCCTTGTTACGGATCCAGGTCCAGGGACCCAGAAGCGGCACTGATAGATGCTCTAGCAGCGCCTTGGTTCTTCAACCTGGCCTATGTGTTTCCACCGTTTCCTCTGCTCCCTCAACTGATTGCCAAAATCAAACAGGAGAGAGCATCGGTGATATTGATAGTGCCTGCGTGGCCACGCAGGACCTGGTATGCAGACCTAGTGGACATGTCATCCTTTCCACCATGGACTCTGCCTCTGAGACAAGACCTTCTAATACAAGGTCCTTTCAATCATCCGAATCTACTTTCTCTGAGACTGACTGCATGGATATTGAACGCTTGATCCTATCAAAGCGTGGCTTCTCCGAGTCAGTAATTGATACCTTAATACAGGCACGAAAGCCTGTCACCAGCAAAATGTACCACAAGATTTGGCGTAAATATCTTCATTGGTGTGAATCCAAGAATTACTCATGGAGTAGAGTTAGGATTCCTAGGATATTGTCCTTCCTCCAAGAGGGTTTGGACAAAGGACTATCAGCTAGTTCTTTAAAGGGACAGATTTCTGCTCTGTCTATTCTTTTACACAAGCGTCTGGCAGAAGTTCCAGACGTTCAGGCATTTTGTCAGGCTTTAGTTAGAATTAAGCCTGTGTTTAAACCTGTTGCTCCCCCATGGAGATTAAACTTGGTTCTTAAAGTTCTTCAAGGGGTTCCGTTTGAACCCCTTCATTCTATTGATATCAAACTTCTATCATGGAAAGTTCTTTTTCTGATGGCTATTTCCTCGGCTCGAAGAGTCTCAGAGTTATCTGCCTTACATTATGATTCTCCTTATCTGATCTTTCATTCAGATAAAGTAGTTCTGCGTACAAAACCTGGGTTTTTACCTAAGGTGGTTTCAATCAAGAGATTGTTGTTCCATCATTATGCCCTAATCCTTCTTCAAAGAAGGAACGTCTTTTGCATAATCTAGACGTAGTCCGTGCATTGAAGTTTTACTTGCAGGCTACTAAAGATTTTCGCCAAACATCTCACCTGTTTGTTATTTACTCTGGACAGAGGAGAGGTCAAAAGGCCTCGGCAACCTCTCTTTCTTTTTGGCTTCGGAGTATAATCCGTTTAGCATATGAGACTGCTGGACAGCAGCCCCCTGAAAGAATTACAGCTCATTCTACTAGAGCTGTGGCTTCCACCTGGGCCTTTAAAAATGAGGCCTCTGTTGAACAGATTTGCAAGGCTGCGACTTGGTCTTCGCTTCATACCTTTTCAAAATTTTACAAATTTGATATTTTGCTTCTTCGGAGGCTGTTTTTGGGAGAAAGGTTCTACAGGCAGTGGTTCCTTCCGTTTAAGTTCCTGCCTTGTCCCTCCCATCATCCGTGTACTTTAGCTTTGGTATTGGTATCCCACAAGTAATGGATGATCCGTGGACTGGATACACTTAACAAGAGAAAACATAATTTATGCTTACCTGATAAATTTATTTCTCTTGTAGTGTATCCAGTCCACGGCCCGCCCTGTCCTTTTAAGGCAGGTCTAAATTTTAATTAAACTTCAGTCACCACTGCACCCTATGGTTTCTCCTTTCTCTGCTTGTTTCGGTCGAATGACTGGATATGGCAGTTAGGGGAGGAGCTATATAGCAGCTCTGCTGTGGGTGATCCTCTTGCAACTTCCTGTTGGGAAGGAGAATATCCCACAAGTAATGGATGATCCGTGGACTGGATACACTACAAGAGAAATAAATTTATCAGGTAAGCATAAATTATGTTTTTCCTACTGCTAATGTTTATATAGCAATGTTATGTCTATGAAGGCTTTTTTTTTTTTTTATCTACTTTAAGGTGGTTTGGTTTGTAGTGGGAGCAGCCTTATACCGTACTGAAGGGCCAGATTATAACACCATTAACAATATTTTATGGAATTCGGTTGTACATATTGTTACACGCCCATAACAGGCAATAAAGTACAGCCATTATAAGTGAAATATATATACTACACATCAGGACAGGTCATTACTACTATAAAATTATATATGGTTATGTTCAGCTTGTATAAAACCCGCTAAATGTTTTGTGATGGTTTTGCTATCTACTGACATGTATTTGGTGCATGCTTGTTGAATTTTAACTGTTTCTATGCTGTCTCACAAAACCTATGATTTTTGCAGTTAGCATATAGACTTACATACCACATACCGCCTGGCACTATTGGGGTTAAACTAGGTTTAAACCTCCATACAATAACAGTTAAGCTCGTGATACAGCTCTACAGGTTCTTGCAACCAGCGCGGACTCACTTCAGCACTTAGATTCACTGTCCAAAATACTATTGCATCGTAGAGGGGGGCCTCACTTTTAATGCCTTACTATCAGCATACATTTAATATGTTTCCATACCACTATATTTGCTATTACAATAGTAAACTCTGATGCATAATTTTATCTTGATAGGACATATTTGCCTATAGCCCTACAATTTGCCAATATTACTGCAATACGCTGATATTACATATGCTAACTATCTCTATCCCTAGCTGTAACAATGTTGGGGGTTACAGGCTGTGAGGATATGAATGTTTCTTTTCTATGATTGCTCATAGTTGTATCCTTATGCTACGGGGATTATGGTGGAAAGTGTTAGGTCATGTTGCATTACATTAGAATATTGCTTCCAGAGACCCCAGTACATCTTGGCATCCTTCCGCACTGCCAGCGGCCGAGGCAGTGTGGCGTGCTAAGAATTTTGCTTATGTTACCTGGAGTGATATCATTCACATGGCATGTTAGTACAGACTCTCCATGATCCTCAGTGGAGTTCCTTAAGCATATAAATTTGGTACTGTCATCATGGATATATCATAGGATGACATGCTTGTCAGAAAATATATATATCATAGATATTGCCTACACTGCCCACACCCTGTTACTGTTGAGCCCTCTCCTTCCTTTCTTGCCGGTACTGGTTGTCTGCGGGTCATACCCCTTCTCCTTTTTCCCGCATCGTCTATAGCTGACATTTCCCCAGGAGAGGAGCTCACCCAGAAACCCCTTATATCCCATACATACTAATACACCCCCCCCTCCCACATAACCTTCTTGAGACCTACCCTTATCTATCTTATTGATAGCCCCCCAACTATGCATATAAATTACTATACCCTGAGCAACTCCTGCTTACAACCCCGACATACTAACTGGCTCCGCCCCCCACCCCCCCTACTCTATTTTGAGCGGCTCTTGCCCGCTGCTTCCCCCTGCCCCATAAAAATATAGAGCTATCTCCTCCCTAGCCCTAACCTTAGTTGAATAGATACCCTAATCTTTTTCTTACATAGCTGGGAGGGGACCATTTACTGTCCATTTTACACTTCTCATACTCTATAATAAAACTGAAGTCTTATTGCGAATCAGCCCACGTTGTATGGTAACGCTTGAGATATGTGAATATGTTATGTTGCTAACTATACTGCGTATATATTGATGTTTAAATGTTTTGGGGCTTACCCCATATTCTGTATCTTTTTATGACTTCAATAAAAATCATTTGGAAAAAAAGACAGATTTCTGCTCTGTCTATTCTTTTGCACAAGCGTCTGGCAGATGTTCCAGATGTTCAGGCATTTTGTCAGGCTTTGGTTAGAATCAAGCCTGTGTTTAAACCTGTTGCTCCCCCATGGAGCTTAAATTTGGTTCTTAAGGTTCTTCAAGGGGTTCCGTTTGAACCCCTTCATTCCATAGATATCAAACTTTTATCTTGGAAAGTTCTGTTTTTGTTAGCTATTTCCTCGGCTCGTAGAGTCTCCGAGTTATCTGCTTTACAATGTGATTCTCCTTATCTGATCTTCCATACGGATAAGGTAGTCCTGCGTACCAAACCTGGGTTTTTACCTAAGGTGGTATCTAACAAGAATATCAATCAAGAGATTGTTGTTCCATCCTTGTGTCCTAATCCTTCTTTAAAGAAGGAACGTCTATTACACAATCTGGACGTGGTTCGTGCTTTAAAGTTTTACTTACAAGCTACTAAAGATTTTTGTCAAACATCTGCTTTGTTTGTTGTCTACTCTGGACAGAGGAGAGGTCAAAAGGCTTCGGCAACCTCTTTCTTTTTGGCTAAGAAGCATAATCCGCTTAGCCTATGAGACTGCTGGCCAGCAGCCTCCTGAAAGGATTACAGCTCATTCTACTAGAGATGTGGCTTCCACTTGGGCCTTTAAAAATGAGGCTTCTGTTGAACAGATTTGTAAGGCAGCGACTCGCTTCATACTTTTTCAAAATTCTACAAATTTGATACTTTTGCTTCTTCGGAGGCTATTTTTGGGAGAAAGGTTTTACAGGCAGTGGTACCTTCCGTTTAAGTACCTGCCTTGTCCCTCCTTTCATCCGTGTACTTTAGCTTTGGTATTGGTATCCCACAAGTAATGGATGATCCGTTGACTGTATACACCACAAGAGAAATACATTTATCAGGTAAGCATAAATTGTGTTTTTGTACACTGTTTATAATAATGTGTTTGCAACCAGAATTGTACGACCGATGTCTTGATGTAAATCTGTATCCTTGCTGGTTTCAAGTAAAAAAATAAAATAAAAAAAATTACCAAAACAATATGTATAGAAAAAGTGATGGAATTACTACATTATTTAAAAATCTGCTTACTGAACCCTATGTTTCAGCACATGCCCCTACTTTCTCAAGTCTGTAACCCTACAATTTTTTATTAATTTCCTGTCCTAGAATTACTGAAGCTGTTGAATTATTTACTATATGTTTCTCAAGTTGAAATATGGATGAGGTGCAGTGTGTTCTTTCTTAGTTCTTTGTGAAATTGGAATAATGCTTTTGTTAGAGTAAAAATAATATACATTCATGATTGATTTTCTTACCCCTTAGATTTCTCTGATCGTATTAGCAAATCCAAAAGAACAGGTTATGAATCAGGGGATTATGAAATTGTAAGTATCTTTGTTCTAGTTTATATTATGGGGAAAATGCTTCAGGGTGTCTGTAGTATATTTTAAATTATATTTTAATTGTAAAAAACGTATTGAATAACTTAACGTTAAAACGCTATTCCTGGCATACATAATTCTTACTATATATTTATTTTATGTAATGTGTATTTACAGTAGTGATGTTTAACCTACTTCTGTGTCAACGTAAAGCTAGAAATCACACACATTTTCTTCAGAACACATCATATGCCTCTATAAAAAGTGAAATGCCTCTTATCACCAGTTGTACATACATTGTATGTTTGGAATTTGTGTTCAAACAAACTCAACCAAGCAGCTAAAGTGTAAATAGTATAAATAAATTAATTTATTTAAATAACATCATCAAATTAGTTATAATAGTATATAACACTTGATATTATTGTCATTATTATTATTTAAATACAGCTTTATTGAAGAAACAGCAAGTTATAATTAGGCATTGGAATACACAGCTCCAACTATAAAGGCAAACATACTGGTTTACCATATTTAACTCATCCATTTTCTGCCGATTACACATTGCTATTGTTGTCTTGCTTAGAATAGAATGAATTGTGCTGGTCAGTGGTATTTTTTCATTTTTGTACCTTTATTATGCACAGTTAGTACTAAATATTATCTTGTATACAGCTTGGGGAAGGAACAGGGCTGAAAGAAACCCCGCAACAGAAATATCAGCGACTGCTTCATGAGGTTCAAGAACTGGCACAAGAAGTTGAGGCGATACAGGTAGGAATTGTCAGTGCTTGACTAATATGTTCAAAATTTAGGAGCCAGCCCAAAAATTTAGGAGCCAAATACTTCTTAACTAAGTACTATAGCCAGCAACTCTAATGCTGGTGCATTACGTTTTTTTTGTATGCAACTGCATTGATTAGAAAGTAAGTCCTGTAACTGTTACTTGTACCTACAATAATACTAATAATCACAATCCCATTTTCAGAACACTGTGCAAATCAAGAGAGCTACCTTTAATCGTTCATTTGTTCATTTTGGAAGAAATATTAAAAGAAAAAACTCCAGCTAGATAATTATGAATTAAAAATAACATTCAAGGCAGCTTGAGACTTTATTTCTGCAAAATAACAGTTCTCTAAATGCCTATCTTGAGGAGCCATATATTATAGATCACTGGTGATGGTTGCACTTACAGGATGAAGCAGTAAAGCACAGAGCAGCAGCCCCTCCCACATAGCCTAGGGTCTGTAGCTAAAAGGGAGAATGGTTGCTAAAAAGGGCTGTAGTGTACTGTACATCAATACACTTGCAGTCCTGGTAGTCAGGGGTTAAAGTCTACTTAAATTTTTTTTTTTATTGTTTTAAAATAATCAATTTATTACCCATTCTGCAGTTTTGCATAACCAACACTTTTATATTAATGCACATTTTACCACTGTGGTTAGTTTGTATCTAAGCTTCTGCAGACTGCCCTCTTATTTCAGTTCTTTTGACAGACTTGCATTTTAGCCAATCAGTGCTGACTTATACATAACTCCACGGGTGTGAGCACAATGTTATCTAATATGACACACAAACTAGCGCTGTCTAGCTATGAAAAACTGTCAAAATGCACTGATATAAGAGGTGATTCTATGGCTTAGAAATCAGTTTATGATCATTCCTAGGTTTAGCTTTTAACAAAGGATATCAAGAGAGCAAAACAAATTTAATGATAAAAGTAAATTGGAAAGTTGTTTAATTGGATTCCCTAAATCATGCTAGTTTAATTTTTGACTAGACTGTCCCTTTAAAACATAGCTGTGGAAGTTTTTTTATGCTCCACTGAGAAACAGTTGGCAGAAAAGGGTGAGGAAAGGGATTAACGCAGGTTTAGAAGACGGGAGTTGCAAGCTTTATCTCAGGGTCTCTGTGTGCTCTGATACTAGACCCAGCAATACAAGAAAAACACAACTGAAAACTAAGTGAGGGACAGTCGCAGGTCCCTTATGCTGTCACAGCAAGAAGCATATAGAACCCAGGAGTACAGCAGAGTACCACACTGACACTACAGGTACATGAAAAGCTGTCCAGCAATATCTATCACTACAACTCTCCAATGAAACAATCGGCATTCAGCTGCTAGGCTGTACATTTTAATGTATATAAACTATTTTCTCCAACATTGGTGTGTCCGGTCCACGGCGTCATCCTTACTTGTGGGATATTCTCTTCCCCAACAGGAAATGGCAAAGAGTCCCAGCAAAGCTGGTCACATGATCCCTCCTAGGCTCTGCCCACCCCAGTCATTCTCTTTGCCGTTGCACAGGCAACATCTCCACGGAGATGGTTAAGAGTTTTTTGGTGTTTAAATGTAGTTTTATTCTTCTATCAAGTGTTTGTTATTTTAAAATAGTGCTGGTATGTACTATTTACTCTGAAACAGAAAAGGATGAAGATTTCTGTTTGTAAGAGGAAGATGATTTTAGCAAACAGTAACTAAAATCGATTGCTGTTTCCACACAGGACTGTTGAGATGAAGTAACTTCAGTTGGGGGAAACAGTTAGCAGTCTTTTCTGCTTAAGGTATGACTAGCCATATTTCTAACAAGACCATGTAATGCTGGAAGGCTGTAATTTCCCCTCATGGGGACCGGTAAGCCATTTTCTTAGTTAAACATAAAAGAATAAAGGGCTTCAAAAAGGGCTTAAAAACTGGTAGACATTTTTCTGGGCTAAAACAATTGCTTTACTAGGCATATTATGCAGATTCTAACTAATTATTGGTATTATAATCTTGGGGAACGTTTAGAAAAACGGCAGGCACTGTGTTGGACACCTTTTTCAGATGGGGGCCTTTCTAGTTATAGACAGAGCCTCATTCTGGGACTGTATAGGGGTTAAATGTAAAAACGGCTCCGGTTCCGTTAATTTAAGGGTTAAAGCTCTGAAATGTGTGCAATACTTTTAATGCTTTAAGACACTGTGGTGAAATTTTGGTGAATTTTGAACAATTCCTTCATACTTTTTCACATATTCAGTAATAAAGTGTTTTCAGTTTGAAATTTAAAGTGACAGTAACGGTTTTATTTTAAAACGTTTTTTGTGCTTTGTTGACAAGTTTAAGCCTGTTTAACATGTCTGTACCATCAGATAAGCTATGTCCTATATGTATGAAAGCCAATGTGTCTCCCCATTTAAATTTATGTGATAATTGTGCCATAGTGTCCAAACAAAGTAAGGACAGTAATGCAACAGATAATATTGCCCAAGATGATTCCTCAAATGAGGGGAGTAAACATGATACTACATCATCCCCTACTGTGTCTACACCAGTTATGCCCACACAGGAGGCCCCTAGTACATCTAGTGCGCCAATACTTATTACCATGCAACAATTAACGGCTGTAATGGATAACTCCATAGCAAATCTTTTATCCAAAATGCCTACTTATCAGAGAAGGCGCGATTGCTCTGTTTTAAACACTGAAGAGCAAGAGGACGCTGATGATAACTGTTCTGACATACCCTCACACCAATCTCAAGGGGCCATGAGGGAGGTTTTGTCTGATGGAGAAATTTCAGATTCAGGAAAAATTTCTCATCAAGCTGAACCTGATGTTGTGACATTTAAATTTAAATTAGAACATCTCTGCGCACTGCTTAAGGAGGTGTTATCTACTCTGGATGATTGTGACAATTTGGTCATTCCAGAGAAATTATGTAAGATGGACAAGTTCCTAGAGGTTCCGGTGCCCCCCGACGCTTTTCCTATACCCAAGCGGGTGGCGGACATAGTAAATAAAGAGTGGGAAAGGCCCGGCATACCTTTTGTCCCCCCCCCCTATATTTAAGAAATTATTTCCTATAGTCGACCCCAGAAAGGACTTATGGCAGACAGTCCCCAAGGTCGAGGGGGCGGTTTCTACTCTAAACAAACGCACTACTATTCCTATCGAAGATAGTTGTGCTTTCAAAGATCCTATGGATAAGAAATTAGAGGGTTTGCTTAAAAAGATTTTTGTACAGCAAGGTTACCTTCTACAACCAATTTCATGCAATAAGGTTTCAGTCAGACAACATGACGACCGTTGCATATATCAATCATCAGGGGGGAACAAGGACTTCCCTGGCGATGAAAGAAGTGACCAAGATAATTCAATGGGCAGAGGATCACTCCTGCCACTTGTCTGCGATCCACATCCCAGGAGTGGAAAATTGGGAAGCGGATTTTCTGAGGCGTCAGACATTCCATCCGGGGGAGTGGGAACTCCATCCGGAAATCTTTGCCCAAATAACTCAATTATGGGGCATTCCAGACATGGATCTGATGGCGTCTAGTCAGAACTTCAAGGTTCCTTGCTACGGGTCCAGATCCAGGGATCCCAAGGCGACCCTAGTAGATGCACTAGTAGCACCTTGGACCTTCAACCTAGCTTATGTATTCCCACCGTTTCCTCTCATTCCCAGGCTGGTAGCCAGGATCAATCAGGAGAGGGCCTCGGTGATCTTGATAGCTCCTGCGTGGCCACGCAGGACTTGGTATGCAGACCTGGTGAATATGTCATCGGCTCCACCATGGAAGCTACCTTTGAGACAGGACCTTCTTGTTCAGGGTCCATTCGAACATCCGAATCTGGTTTCCCTCCAACTGACGGCTTGGAGATTGAACGCTTGATTTTATCAAAGCGTGGGTTTTCAGATTCTGTAATAGATACTCTGATTCAGGCTAGAAAGCCTGTAACTAGAAAAATTTACCATAAAATATGGAAAAAATATATCTGTTGGTGTGAATCTAAAGGATTCCCATGGAACAAGATAAAAATTCCTAAGATTCTATCCTTTCTACAAGAAGGTTTGGAGAAAGGATTATCTGCAAGTTCTATGAAGGGACAGATCTCTGCTTTATCTGTTTTACTTCACAAAAGACTGGCAGCTGTGCCAGATGTTCAAGCATTTGTTCAGGCTCTGGTTAGGATCAAGCCTGTTTACAGACCTTTGACTCCTCCCTGGAGTCTAAATCTAGTTCTTTCAGTTCTTCAAGGGGTTCCGTTTGAACCCTTACATTCCGTAGATATTAAGTTATTATCTTGGAAAGTTTTGTTTTTGGTTGCAATTTCTTCTGCTAGAAGAGTTTCAGAGTTATCTGCTCTGCAGTGTTCTCCTCCTTATCTGGTGTTCCATGCAGATAAGGTGGTTTTGCGTACTAAGTCTGGTTTTCTTCCAAAAGTTGTTTCCAACAAAAATATTAACCAGGAGATAGTTGTACCTTCTTTGTGTCCGAATCCAGTTTCAAAGAAGGAACGTTTGTTACACAATTTGGACGTAGTCCGTGCTCTAAAATTCTATTTAGAGGCTACTAAAGATTTCAGACAAACATCTTCCTTGTTTGTTGTTTATTCTGGTAAAAGGAGAGGTAAAAAAGCGACTTCTACCTCTCTTTCCTTTTGGCTTAAAAGCATTATCCGATTGGCTTATGAGACTGCCGGACGGCAGCCTCCTGAAAGAATCACAGCTCACTCCACTAGGGCTGTGGCTTCCACATGGGCCTTCAAGAACGAGGCTTCTGTTGACCAGATATGTAAGGCAGCGACTTGGTCTTCACTGCACACTTTTGCCAAATTTTACAAATTTGATACTTTTGCTTCTTCGGAGGCTATTTTTGGGAGAAAGGTTTTGCAAGCCGTGGTGCCTTCCATTTAGGTGACCTGATTTGCTCCCTCCCTTCATCCGTCTCCTAAAGCTTTGGTATTGGTTCCCACAAGTAAGGATGACGCCGTGGACCGGACACACCAATGTTGGAGAAAACAGAATTTATGCTTACCTGATAAATTACTTTCTCCAACGGTGTGTCCGGTCCACGGCCCGCCCTGGTTTTTTAATCAGGTCTGATGAATTATTTTCTCTAACTACAGTCACCACGGTATCATATGGTTTCTCCTATATATATTTCCTCCTGTCCGTCGGTCGAATGACTGGGGTGGGCGGAGCCTAGGAGGGATCATGTGACCAGCTTTGCTGGGACTCTTTGCCATTTCCTGTTGGGGAAGAGAATATCCCACAAGTAAGGATGACGCCGTGGACCAGACACACTGTTGGAGAAAGTAATTTATCAGGTAAGCATAAATTCTGTTTTTTCAGCCGCCTTTTAAAATTGTAACATTCCGTCCTTAAAGGGACAGTATACACAAGAATTTGTATTGTTTAAAAAGATGGATAATCCCTTTTCTCTTGTAAGATGTATCGAGTCCACGGATTCATCCATATTGTGGGATATTCTCCTTCCCAACAGGAAGTGGCAGAGAGAGCACCCACAGCACAGCTGTCTATATGGCTCCTCCCTTAGCTCCACCCCCCAGTCATTCTCTCTGCCTGCTTAACTGCTAGGAAGGGCAAGTGAGTGTGGTGACAAAAATGTTAGTTTTTATTTTCTCAAGCAAAAGTTTGTTGTTTTAAATGGTACCGGTGTGTATTATTTACTCTCTGGCAGAAAAGAGATGACAATTTCTGCAGGGAGGATGATGATTTTAGCACTTTGTAACTAAAATCCACTGCTGTTCTCACAAGGACTGAGGAGTACAGGAAAACTTCAGTTGGAAGAACAGTTTGCAGACTAAACTGCTCTGAGGTATGTTCAGTCTAATTTTTTCTAGACAGACTGTGTTAATTCTAGAAAAGGCTGACAATATCCCTATGAGGGAAGGGTAAGCTGTATTCAGAGACTTAGTAAGAATCCCAGCTTGCACAAAGGGCTCATTAGTTACTGGTGACACCGATAAGGAAAAACGTTTTTATTATTATTGCAATAACGTTTTTTTTTAGGGACTTTAAGGGGTCTTTGTGGCTTGTTTAAGGGTTATTAACCCACATGGCTAGTTTAGGAAACACTGTTGTATTTCCTTTAGGCCCCATGACATCGAGTGAGGTGGGAGGGGCCTATTTTCGCGCCTCAGTTGCGCAGTTTCTTTTCCTCAGAGACATCCAACTGCTTCTCCAGAGGGTCCTGCTGTGTTTGAGGGCTGTAAAGAAGTTTTTTTCCCCCACAAAGTGTTCATAAAGGGCAGGTAGGTGACACAGCAGAGCTGTGGCAAGGTGCTGAACATTTGTTACCGGTTTTTGATGTTTTGTCAATCCGGTTTTTACATTAAGGGGTTAATTGTTTATTTGCATAGCTATGCAAAGTTACTAAGGCTTTATGATGCTACTGTAAAAAATTCGTTGAGTTTACTGCTTTTTTACACTGTTTTGCAGAGTTTGTGCTTCTTTTTTTCTAAGTATTATTTATTTTGAATAAAGTGTTTTCCAAGCTTGCTTGTTTAATTACTAGCCTGTTTAACATGTCTGACACTAAGGAAAATCCTTGTTTAATGTGTTTAGAAGCCATTGTGGAACCCCCTCTTAGAATGTGTCCCACTTGCACTGATATGTCTATAAATTATAAAGAGCATATTTTAGCAATGAAAAATATAGCAATAGATGATTCTCAGACAGAAGGAAATGAGTTTTTGACATCTAGCTCTCCCCAAGTGTCACAACCAGTAACGCCCGCACAAGTGACGCCAAGTACCTCTAATGCGTCTAATTAATTTACTTTACAAGACATGGCCACAGTTATGAATAAAACCCTCTCAGAGGTTTTTTCTAAACTGCCTGGTTTACAAGGAAAGCGTGACAGCTCTGGGTTAAGTAAAGCTGAGCAGTCTGACGCTTTAGTAGCCGTATCTGATATACCCTCACAATGTTCTGAAGTAGGGGTAAGGGATTTGTTATCTGAGGGAGAAATTTCTGATTCAGGAACAAGGGCAAACAGGCCAAGAAGCCTGCAGCTGCCTCTAAGACAGCATGAAGGGGTAGCTCCCGATCCGGGACCGGATCTAGTAGGGGGCAGACTCTCTCTCTTCGCTCAGGCTTGGGCAAGAAATGTCCACGATTCCTGGGCTTTAGAAATTGAAGTCCAGAAGATATCCCTGGGACAAAGACTCTCCCCCAAGGGGCAGGTTTCACATTTCTCAATTGTCTGCAAACCAGACAAAGAGAGAGGCCTTCTTACGCTGTGTATAAGACCTACATACCATGGGAGCGGAACAAGGGCTAGGGTTTTACTCAAACCTGTTTGTGGTTCCCAAAAAAGAGGGAACTTTCAGACCAATCTTGGATCTCAAAATTCTAAACACGTTCCTCAGAGTACCATCATTCAAGATGGAGACTATTCGGACTATTCTACCTCTGATCCAGGAGGGTCAATATATGACTACCGTGGACTTAAAGGATGCGTATCTACACATCCCTATTCACAGAAATCATCATCAATTCCTCAGATTCGCCTTTCTGGACAGGCATTACCAGTTTGTGGCCCATCCCTTCGGGTTGGCCACGGCTTCCAGAATTTTCACAAAGGTGCTAGGGTCCCTTTTAGCGGTTCTAAGGCCGCGGGGCATAGCAGTGGCGCCTTATCTAGATGACATCTTAATTCAGGCGTCGACTTTCCAACTAGCCAAGTCTCACACGGACATCGTGTTGGCTTTTCTGAGATCTCACGGGTGGAAGGTGAACATAAAAAATGAGTTCTCTCTTCCATCTCACAAGAGTTTCCTTCCTAGGGACTCTGATAGACTCGGTAGAAATGAAAATATTTCTGACGGAGGTCAGAAAATCAAAACTCTTAACCACTTGCCGAGCTCTTCATTCCATTCCTCGGCCATCAGTGGCTCAGTGCATGGAGGTAATCGGACTCATGGTAGCGGCAATGGACATAGTCCCTTTTGCCCGCCTACACCTCAGACCACTGCAACTATGCATGCTCAAACAGTGGAATGGGGATTATGCAGATTTATCTCCTCAACTGCATCTGGACCAGGAGACCAGTGATTCTCTTCTCTGGTGGTTGTCTCAGGAACACCTGTCTCAGGGAATGTGTTTCCGCAGGCCAGAGTGGCTCATAGTAACGACCGACGCCAGCCTGTTAGGCTGGAGTGCAGTCTGGAACTCCCTGAAAGCACAGGGCTTATGGTCTCAGGAGGAAACTCTCCTCCCGATAAACATTCTAGAACTGAGAGCGATATTCAATGCGCTTCAGGCGTGGCCCCAGCTTGCTGCGGCAAAATTCATCAGATTTCAGTCGGACAACATCACGACTGTAGCTTATATCAATCATCAAGGAGGAACACGGAATTCTCTAGCGATGATGGAGGTAACCAAAATAATCCGATGGGCGGAGGATCACTCTTGCCATCTCTCAGCAATCCATATCCCAGGAGTAGAGAACTGGGAGGCGGATTTCCTAAGTCTTAAGACTTTTCATCCGGGTCAGTGGGAGTTCCATCCGGAGGTATTTGCCCAGCTGACTCAGCTATGGGGCACACCAGAATTGGATCTGATGGCGTCCCGTCAGAATGCCAAACTTCCTCGTTACGGGTCCAGGTCCCGGGATCCCCAGGCGGTACTGATAGATGCTCTAGCAGTGCCCTGGTCCTTCAATCTGGCCTATGTATTTCCACCGTTTCCTCTCCTCCCACGTCTGGTTGCCAGAATCAAGCAGGAGAGAGCTTCAGTGATTCTAATAGCACCTGCGTGGCCACGCAGGGCTTGGTATGCAGACCTAGTGGACATGTCATCGTTCCACCGTGGACTCTGCCAATGAGGCAGGACCTTCTAATCCAAGGTCCATTCACGCATCCAAATCTAATTTCTCTGCGTCTGACTGCTTGGAGATTGAACATCTGATTCTATCAAAGCATGGTTTCTCTGAGTCGGTCATTGATACAATGATTCAAGCTAGAAAGCCTGTCACCAGGAAGATCTATCATAAGATTTGGCGCAAATATTTTTATTGTTGTGAATCCATGGGTTACTCATGGAGTAAGATTAGGATTCCTAGAATATTGTCCTTTCTCCAAGAAGGATTGAAGAAGGGATTATCAGCTAGTTCCTTAAAAGGACAAATATCAGCTTTGTCTGTTCTTTTACACAAACGTCTGGCAGATGTCCCAGACGTTCAAGACTTTAGTCAGGCCTTGGTTAGGATCAAGCCTGTATTTAAACCTGTTGCTCTGCCATGGAGCCTAAACTTAGTTCTTAAAGTTCTTCAAGGGGTTCCGTTTGAACCTATGCATTCCATAGATATTAAGCTTCTATCTTGGAAAGTTTTGTTTTTAGTAGCTATCTCTTCGGCTCGAAGAGTTTCTGAGTTATCTGCTTTACAGTGTGATTCACCTTACCTTGTTTTCCATGCAGATAAGGTGGTTTTGCGTACCAAACCTGGGTTTCTTCCTAAGGTTGTTTCTAATAGGAATATCAATCAGGAGATTGTTGTTCCTTCACTGTGTCTTCATCAAAGAAGGAACGTCTGTTGCACAATTTTGATGTGGTTCAGGCTTTAAAGTTCTACTTACAAGCAACTAAAGATTTCCGTCAAACATCTTCATTGTTTGTTGTTTATTCTGGTAAACAGAAAGGTCAAAAGGCTACTGCTACCTCTTTCCTTTTGGTTGAAAAGCATCATCCGTTTGGCTTATGAGACTGCTGGCCAGCAGCCTCCTGAAAGGATTACTGCTCATTCTACTAGAGCAGTAGCTTCCACATGGGCTTTTAAAAATGAGGCTTCTGTTGAACAGATTTGTAAGGCGGGGACTTGGTCTTCGCTTCATACTTTTGCCAAATTTTACAAATTCGATACTTTTGCTTCTTTGGAGGCTATTTTTGGGAGAAAGGTTCTACAAGCAGTGGTGCCTTCCGTTTAAGGTACCTGTTTTGTCCCTCCCTTCATCCGTGTCCTAAAGCTTTGGTATTGGTATCCCACAAGTATGGATGAATCCGTGGACTCGATACATCTTACAAGAGAAAACAGAATTTATGCTTACCTGATAAATTTCTTTCTCTTGTGATGTATCGAGTCCACGGCCCGCCCTGTCTATTTAAGACAGGTAGTATATTTTTCTTTAAAAAACTTCTGTCACCACTGCACCCTATAGTTTCTCCTTTTTCTTCCTAGCCTTCGGTCGCATGATTGGGGGGTGGAGCTAAGGGAGGAGCTATATAGACAGCTCTGCTGTGGGTGCTCTCTCTGCCACTTCCTGTTGGGAAGGAGAATATCCCACAAGTATGGATGAATCCGTGGACTCGATACATCACAAGAGAGAGAAATTTATCAGGTAAGCATAAATTATGTTTTTGCATAACCAACACAGTTATATTAAGTTACATTTTACCTCTGATTACCTTGTATCTAAGCCGCTGCAGACTGCCCTCTTATCTCAGTGCTTTTGACAAACATGCAGTTTAGCCAATCAGTGCAGACTCCTAAATAACTCCACAGGAGTGAGCACAATGTTATCTATATGACATACATGAACAAGTACTGTCTAACTGTGAAAAACTTTCAAAATGCTCTGAGCAAAGAGGCGGTTTTAGAAATCAGTTTGAGCTTACCTAGACTTAGCTTTTCAAAAATACCACCAAGGTAACAAAGCAAATTTGATGATAAAAGTAAATTGGAAGTTTGTTTAAAATTGAATGCCCTATCTGAATCATGAGTTTTATTTTGACTAGACTGTCCCTTTAAGTATACCTGGCTTATTACACATTACAATGCTGACACAAAATGCTTGTCAATTATTTTCACATTAAAAAGCCTCTCTTATATACTATAACTGATGAATCACAGCTTCTGAGTTATGGTTTCTGTCTTATTATTTTTTGACTGACAGAGGCTTTTTATCTTGTTGCAGCAGACACGCTAAACAGTTTGTAAATCAGCTAGTAGAGTTTAAACGGTGGGTTGCTTGTTTTACAAACTTCATTTAACATATGTGCTGTAACCAGATCATTAAGTGACTCTGTCAGTCGCAAAATAAGTCAAACGATAATTTAGTTAGAAGCTAGGATTCTTCAGTTATAGTATTTAAGTAATAGTGTCCTGTGTGATGAGCCACATTTGCAAGTTACATGTCCTGTTTTCACTCTGCAGCTCTGCCATAGTGCAACAAAGTTCATGTGAATAGCTTACAGGGCCACATGTATTTGACTTGAGTTTGGCCTTAAAATTAACCAGCCGCTCCAAGCTAAATTTAGGTGCTAGTAATAGTGGTAAGTGGTGCAAGTGAGAGGACACTTTTAGGATCAAAATCTAGGTGTTAATTTTAAGGTGCCAGTGGTGCCTAGGCACCCAGATTTGTTGAGCCCTGAATTAAGGACTTTTATTGCATGCTGTGCAGTCTGATTAAAAATAAATATGAAGCTTCTTCTTTAAACTTCTGAACTTCTACGTGTGAAACAAATCTAGTATTAATGGTTATCCATAATATATTATAAATTGAGTCGTACTTGATTCCACATTATTTATAGTCCAGTCCTTACAGCACTTTAATAGATGCATATTAGTATGTATTATAATTTTTATTTTTTTTACCTGTAGAGCACAGTAAAGGAATCTGCATTAGAAGAGAAACTGACTCCTGTTGCATTGGCCAAACAAGTAGCCACCTTAAAGCAGCAACTGGTTTCTACCCATTTGGAAAAGCTCCTTGGTCCAGATGCTGCCATCAATTTGACAGATCCAGATGGAGCCCTTGCAAAGTATGTTTCTGCTCAAAATGTTTTGTTTGTTTATACTTTTTCATATGATGTGCTAGTGAGGCATGTAAAACTCCAGTATGTTTTAAAAATAACAGATACTCCAAATTCCGTGCATTTTTCTGTTGTTCTATCCATACTTTGTTTATAATTTAATTTTTTTATGATTATAAAATATTATGTGCTGTTAAGCTATTAAACAGCATTTAAAAACATTATGTTAATTGTATCAGCTGTAACTATACATAATTAGTGAGGAGTTTGCCATCTTAGACATTAAAGTCAATGTTTCTTTCTAATGACACAGTGAGTCCACGGATCATCATCAATTACTGTTGGGAATATCACTCCTGGCCAGCAGGAGGAGGCAAAGAGCACCACAGCAAAGCTGTTAAATATTACTCCCCTACCCACAATCCCCCAGTCATTCTCTTTGCCTTTAGTGCAAGGAGGAGGTGAAGTTTTGGTGTCTGAGAAGTTTTCTTCAATCTCTGCTTGGAGATTGAACGCTTGATTTTATCAAAGCGTGGGTTTTCAGATTCTGTAATAGATACTCTGATTCAGGCTAGAAAGCCTGTAACTAGAAAGATTTATCATAAAATATGGAAAAAATATATCTGTTGGTGTGAATCTAAAGGATTCCCATGGAACAAGATAAAAATTCCTAAGATTCTATCCTTTCTACAAGAAGGTTTGGAGAAAGGATTATCTGCAAGTTCTCTGAAGGGACAGATCTCTGCTTTATCTGTTCTACTTCACAAAAGGCTGGCAGCTGTGCCAGACGTTCAAGCGTTTGTTCAGGCTCTGGTTAGAATCAAGCCTGTTTACAGACCTTTGACTCCTCCCTGGAGTCTCAATCTAGTTCTTTCAGTTCTTCAAGGGGTTCCGTTTGAACCCTTACATTCCGTAGATATTAAGTTATTATCTTGGAAAGTTTTGTTTTTGGTTGCAATTTCTTCTGCTAGAAGAGTTTCAGAGTTATCTGCTCTGCAGTGTTCTCCGCCCTATCTGGTGTTCCATGCAGATAAGGTGGTTTTGCGTACTAAGCCTGGTTTTCTTCCGAAAGTTGTTTCCAACAAAAATATTAACCAGGAGATAGTTGTACCTTCTTTGTGTCCGAATCCAGTTTCAAAGAAGGAACGTTTGTTACACAATTTGGACGTAGTCCGTGCTCTAAAATTCTATTTAGAGGCTACTAAAGATTTCAGACAAACATCTTCTTTGTTTGTTGTTTATTCTGGTAAAAGGAGAGGTCAAAAAGCAACTTCTACCTCTCTTTCTTTTTGGCTTAGAAGCATTATCCGATTGGCTTATGAGACTGCCGGACGGCAGCCTCCTGAAAGAATCACAGCTCATTCCACTAGGGCTGTGGCTTCCACATGGGCCTTCAAGAACGAGGCTTCTGTTGACCAGATATGTAAGGCAGCGACTTGGTCTTCACTGCACACTTTTGCCAAATTTTACAAATTTGATACTTTTGCTTCTTCGGAGGCTATTTTTGGGAGAAAGGTTTTGCAAGCCGTGGTGCCTTCCATTTAGGTGACCTGATTTGCTCCCTCCCTTCATCCGTGTCCTAAAGCTTTGGTATTGGTTCCCACAAGTAAGGATGACGCCGTGGACCGGACACACCTATGTTGGAGAAAACAGAATTTATGCTTACCTGATAAATTACTTTCTCCAACGGTGTGTCCGGTCCACGGCCCGCCCTGGTTTTTTTAATGAGGTCTGATGAATTATTTTTTCTAACTACAGTCACCACGGTATCATATGCTTTCTCCTATGCATATTTCCTCCTGTACGTCGGTCGAATGACTGGGGTAGGCAGAGCCTAGGAGGGATCATGTGACCAGCTTTGCTGGGCTCTTTGCCATTTCCTGTTGGGGAAGAGAATATCCCACAAGTAAGGATGACGCCGTGGACCGGACACACCGTTGGAGAAAGTAATTTATCAGGTAAGCATAAATTCTGTTTTTACTGCAAAAGATACGTCCAAAAGTTCCAAACAGTTTATTTGAAGGCCTTTCTCTTCTGAGGACCACTTCCCTCCGTTAATGGATGGACCGCAACGAGCGCCCCAGCCCAATAGACTGGCATCAGACTCTATGACAAAGTCTGGGGATTTCCCAAAAATAGCTCTCCCATTCCAAGCTTCCATGTGGGAAAGCCACCATGAAAGCTCCTCTCTGGTTTCCAAGGGTAATGGAATGAGATGATAATAAGAAAAACCTATCTGAAGATAAGAGATTTTTAACCTTTGGAGTTCGCAATAATGAAGAGTGGCTGACTGAGACAAATTGTTTGTTGAGAGTCTTGGAAATTTCTTTCTTGATGTTCTTTATCTTTGATAGGGGCAAACTTAAAGTGGCTTTCGTTGTATCTATGAGAAAACCAAAAAAAACTAGACATTGTCTTGAAGAGAAAGAAAATTCTGATTCGTCAGAAGAATATCGTCTAGGTAAATAATTAAACAAATTCCTCTGAATCTCAAAAAAGAGACTACAAGTTTGAGAAGTTTTGTAAAAATCCATGGGGCTGAGGACAGGCCAAAAGGAAGACAAGTGAAGCTCCAAATTTTCTCTTCCCAAGAAAAGGACAGATATTTCCAATGTTCTGGAGCTATAGGAACTGTGTGATAAGCATCCGAAAGATCTAACCTGACAAGCCAATCGTTGTACAAAAGACAGTCTCTTAGAAGATGAATACCTTTTAGTTTGAAGTGGTTGTAAACAACATAAGCATTGAGATTTATAACAGGTCTGAACTGGCCGTTTTTTTTTTTTTTACTAGAAATAGGTTGCTGAAATAAGCTAGGTGATTATTTAGGTTTTGAGAGATTGCATCTTTTTGATGAAGATTTTTTTTAATCAAAACTTTGTCTTTTTGAGAGAAATTAATAGGTTTTGGGAATGATATTTGAACAGGAGGAGATAGGAAGTCTATTTGGACTCCCTGTACTGTTTTTAGAATCCAAGGATCCGAAGTTATGAGATTCCAATTGTGAGCAAAGAAAGCTATTCTTCCTCCAACTTTTAGTGGGAAAGGAGGAGGAGAAGGAAAAAGAGGACATTTTAACTGCAGAAGGGCAAGATTGTTATCTGGTGCGTTGACCTCTTTGATGCCATGATCTGGAACGTTGTGGGAAAAAACTGTAAGCGGAGTTTGCTTCACTGGAATATCTGGTAGATTTGAACTGAGGGAATAGTTTTGCTGAAAGTGAGGTGTGGATAAATATGTGGTACGGCCGGGAAAGCAACCTCTACCTTTCCCGGCCCTGTCAGAGAAATTTTGAGAATACATAATTTTTCTCATAGAAGTTTTAACTTTATTGAGAGTTGAATAGGTATTTGCATAAAGGTTCAAGTCCTTCAAAAAGGCATCCCCAAAGAGGAGACAATCTTTGTCAGAGTGGAATTCATTGACCGCAAAATCACAAATTTTTGGATCAATTTTTCTAACAATATTCTTTCTTCGTTCAATAATGATGGCAGAGTTGGTGTTACCAACAAAAGATAAAATACGCTGAACCCATTCCCTTACGAGAGATGGATCCATAGGGGATTCTTTTAACACTGCCTCTTCAGACAGTTCAAAAAGTTTGGTAATATGGCCAATGGAATCAAGACGTTTGTCTTGGCAATTCCTCCAGGCTTTATCCTAAGCCTTTCTTTATTTTATATCCGGGAGATCCAATAAATTTAAGAATCTTGTGATCTATATCTGGGGTAACATTACAATTTTTGGGAAGTAAAGGTCTTGGGCATTCTGCTCTTATATTATTTCTAGACCTTTTCTTTAGAGTTTTCTTAAGTTGGAAATCCACAAAAGTTGCAATTTCCATAAGGGGAAACCATTCAGAGGACCGAGGGTGATGCAAAGTATCTGCATTAAAGCGTGGATTGCCGAAGGCATCTGCAAAATTCAAATCATCCTCATCCAAATGTTTAGATTTTTTTAGACTGTTTTTTTAAATTTTTTACATTTTAGGTTCAAAATCAGAAGAAGAGTCTGATTCATAATTATTAGATGTAGAGCTATCTGAATCCTCAGAAAAATTATAAGAATTACAAGAGGTAGAGGAATCTGAAACCTCGTCTTTAGAAATAAGTTTGGATTTTTGAATTAAAACTCCCTTTTTATGCCCCTTGGGAGTAAGGGGTCGATTGGCGGATGTTTTACATTCTTTGCAGCAAAGAAGATTGGATTCTGATAGTGTATGTTTAGATTTAGACACAAGTTTCTTGCTTTCTTTTATAGCGGTAGAAGGAGCTTTTCTTTTAACTGCTTTCTTAGCAGAGGTTTTTGCCATGAATTAAGTCATATGAGACATTAATTTTCCCAAGGAGTTATCAATCATTTTCTGAACAGATTGTTCTGTTAGGGGAATAGGGGTAGAATTGTCTTGAGACATATTAAAATAATGAAATGGAAAAACACACTTGAAAAATATAAACAAAGTATTAATTTTAAAAATAAAATAAATTAAGAGACTTGAACCCTTAAGCAACACAATAATAATTTAATAATCAAAATGATAAATATATATATATATATATATATATATATATATATATATATATATATATATATATATATTTAACAATTTAACAAAAGGAACGTTTTGTGTAATGATAAAACTTCTCTGACAGAAAAACGAAATTGTTTTAAAGAAATAATGTGTGAAAATGACCACCGGAGGGCAGTAACAACCTGAAAATAAAATAGAGAAAAAAAATTAATGATGGAGGAAAAAGAAAAGTGAAACCAAGGCAAAGAGCCAGAAAATTACTTTAGCCGGTGAAGAGGAGGCATCGACAGCTCTTCTGAGGTAAATAGAAGGTGGGCTGTGACGTCACGAAACGAACGCCCACAAAATGGTGGCGGTCGTCGTGACAAGAGAAGAAGAAACTTGGAACAGAGGTGAGGGAAACCTTGTGACTTAGGAGAAAACGGTATAAGAAAAAACCGTTGAAGCAGCAGATTGAGGGATGGGAGATAGTGGAAAAAACTAAAACAAGCAGGAAATAAAAAAACGGAGGTATACAAAAAACAACAAATAAAATAGAATATGTTAATAAAGAAATGGGAAAAAATGATACAGTAAGGGAAAAATGTAAATAACTTAATAATATATATATATGACGGTGAAAAATAGTAGGACACTTATCTTGTTGCTGAGCAGCAAAAGAAAGGAAGATGGGGTGCACATTGGTCTGTTTATGGTCAATATGAGTCTTCTGATTGGTCCATTTTTTCCTCTGGTCTCTAACCTAGCATTCTCATTGGCTAGTTATATAGACTCTTTTTTTTCTTCTCTGTATTATTTTAACTGTTTGTGTTATATGTACTTTTAAGGCTTCACACGAGTAGTAAAAAAAGTAATGCAAATATGAAGTCTCTGGTCTTGTAATAAAATCCTCACTGTGTTTTCTCAAGAATCTGCTGCCCTAACTAGAAAACTTGAGTAGGTTTACTCAGAATTTCTCTCTTCACATCATAAAATTCTACTCACGAATATCTCCGGTGGGCGGGCTGACGTAGAGAGCGCAAAGTGTACCCGCTCCAGCCTCTGCATCATGAACGCCGCATAGCAGACCCTAGGCTGTAGCAAGCCGGGACAAACCACGCTGCTTGAATTCACTAGCCCAGGAAAGAACAGGACCGGGCTGCAAGGCCAGCGTGTTGGCGAAAAATCTTCTTTTGGCAAGCGCTTAGTCAACAAGCAGGAAGATGGTGACATCAGTGCGAGAGTGAGTCTCTCCCCGGGAAGCAATATATCCGCGACAAGCAGGTATCGTAGCGGATACCCCGTTTTCTGTTTGATGAACAGTCACTAGCAGAATCCCTCTGTGCTGTGGACATAACCATAAAAGCTGGGGAAAAGAGAGCCTGGAAAGCAACAAAAGATAAGTGCCGCTGAACTTTATTTATTTTATATTGGCTGGATATCTGACAGGGGCACCTCTGTAGAAAGCAGGTTATTTGGCTTGGAAGTCTGGGGTAAGTGTGAATGAGGATTTATAGCTGTGATCTCTTTTTTTATTGGCTGTTAATACACTATCCCAGTGAAGAAGCCTGTCTCTATACCTAAGTTAAAAGCTTTTCTGACAAGTAAAAATTCTGTCGTGGTTATGTTCTGAAAAATTTGAAGTGAGAATTGAATGTGAGTCTCCGGCTGGAGAGAGATGCATAAGGATATTGGTGGATTTATCATATGATCTGTAAGCCTGGGGAAATTTAGCAATTAAACTGTCAGCAATTGTTATACCCCAGTGAAGAAAGCTGTAATAAAGAGATATTGCTTGATAGGGGGTCCCCCGTAGAAGGCATGTTAATTAGCTTTGAAGCTTGGGGTAGCAGGTTAAGTGGCCTGGAAGTCTGGGGTAAGTGTGAATAAGGATTTACAGTTATGACTTTTGCTTATTGGATGTTAATACACTATCCCAGTGAAGCAGACTGTCTTTATATCTAAGTTAAAGATTTTTTTTGACAAGTAAAAATTCTGTCATGGCCATGTTCTGAAAAATCTGAAGCGTGAAATGAATGCGAGTCCCCGGATGTGGAGAGATACATGAGAATATCGGTGGATCTATTATATGATTTGTAAGCCTGGGGAAATTCAGCAATTAAACTATCAGTAATGGTTATAACACCCCAGTGAAGAAATCTGTAATAAAAAGATATTGTTCGATAGGGGGGGCCCCGCAGAAAGCATGTTAAATGGCTGTTAAATGGCTGTGAAGCCTGGGTTAGGTGTGAATGTGGATATATAGCTGAGACCTGTGGCTGATTAAGCACTTTCCCAGTGAAGAAGCCTACCTCTATAACTAAGTAAAGCAAATGTATGATTATTCTAGTAAAGAAGGCTGTAATGAAGAAGATTCCGTGCCTTTTTGTCTGAATTGAATGTTAAATCGGGGACAAAGCTACCTGGAAATATACGAATAAGTGTTCTATCTGGGTTAAAATAGAAGTTTAGTCCTTTATCTGGATGAAAAAACTGTGCCCTAACCTAAGGGAGAATATGAGGTATCTGAGGAGGGATGCTGTCTGTAACTCCTATTTTAACAGGAACTGAGTAAACATGACTTTGTAAACGGCTGAAGTTGTTATCGAAAGGCCCTAAATACTTATTAAATAGAAGATTTAAGAGGACTTGAGAAATTGAATTGCTGGGTTTGTACAAGCCCTAGTAATTCTGTATTGGGACATACTGCAATAACAATTCTACGCCCAAAGGAAGAGTGGATTTCTCCTGTTTAACGATTAATGTACTAATCGAATGAGTTTAACTTGATCTGGATTTTGAAACTTTCTTATTATTTACTTGCTCTCTGTTGTTTTTTTGTTTTTTTTCCCTTCTCTTGCTTCTTTCCCTTTAAAGTGGTTCTATATACCAGGGTTGAAGTAATAGGCATTGTCATTCTAGTAAAAATCTAGATTTCCACACTTTTTTTTTTTTTTTGTGTTCTTGTTTCCTATCACCTCTGGAGATCACTCCCCTATAATTCCAAAGGAAAAGATAAAAAAAGAGGAAAAAAAAAAAAAAAAAAAAAAAAATCACAAAATCACACAAACGCATCCAAATCACGATTTTTCTCTTTTTTTTTTTTTTTTTTTTTTTTTATATATACACGGTTCACTGTTTGATAGATTTTTCACATATATACACACTTTTTTTGCACTATTCACAGTGTCACTCTCCAATACATGGAGAAATATGTTTATAATTTGAAGGACAAATCTCCTATGATGGCGGCTAAAAATAGGGAGAGAAATAAAAATAAAAATATTGCAGAAAGTAGTACTATAGAAGCAGGGGAGCAGGTGACCACAAGTCTTGAATCTCATTTAATTATCTCCCAATTATCGAATGTTACCTCAGTTTGAAAATTTAAGGAAAGATATCTTAGAGATATCTACTGACTTAAAACAGTTTAACGCTAGAATGGAAGAGGCTGAAAGTAGAATCTCCAATTTGGAGGACCAATTGGGGGAAAAATAATTAACTATTACAAGGCTAGTCACACAAACTAGTAAGCTACAGGAAAGGCTAGATTCAATGGAGGATAGGATGAGACGGAGTAACATTCGAATACTTGGGGTTCCAGAGAAAATCTTAAATGAGGACTTAGAGAAATTAGTGGCAAGGGAAATTCCAAAATGCCTGCAAATCTCATTAACGAGAGAGATAATAGTGGAAAGAGTCCATAGGATTGGATATATAGGTCCTGAGCCTCAGACTAGACCCTCAAATAGAACTCACCCCAGACCTGTTATAGCAAAGCCCTTAAACTACCAAGACAAGGTAGCAATTATGAAGGCCTTCAAAAGATTGAAAGAACCCCTGATACTTGATGATTCAAAAATCCTGATTTCTCCAACATAGGTGTGTCCGGTCCACGGCGTCATCCTTACTTGTGGGGATATTCTCCTCCCCAACAGGAAATGGCAAAGAGCCCAGCAAAGCTGGCCATATAGTCCCTCCTAGGCTCCGCCTACCCCAGTCATTCTCTTTGCCGTTGCACAGGCAACATCTCCACGGAGATGGCTTAGAGTTTTTTGGTGTTTAAATGTAGTTTTTGTTCTTCAATCAAGAGTTTGTTATTTTAAAATAGTGCTGGTATGTACTATTTACTCTGAAACAGAAAAGAGATGAAGATTTCTGTTTGTAAGAGGAAAATGATTTTAGCAACCGTTACTAAAATCGATAGCTGTTTCCACACAGGACTGTTGAGATGAAGTAACTTCAGTTGGGGGAAACAGTGGGCAGACTTTGCTGCTTGAGGTATGACACATTTCTAACAAGACTCGATAATGCTGGAAGCTGTCATTTTCCCTATGGGAACCGGTAAGCCATTTTCTTAGTTTAAGTAAAAGAATAAAGGGCTTCATTAGGGCTTAAAAAACTGGTAGACATTTTTCTGGGCTAAAACGATTACTTTACTAAGTATATTTGGCAGATTATTACTTTTAATAGTTGTTAAATCTTGGGGATTGTTTTAATAAAAACGGCAGGCACTGTATTGGACACCTTTTTCACTGGGGGCCTTTTCTAGTCATAGACAGAGCCTCATTTTCGCGCCTCTAATGCGCAGTTGTTTTTGGAAAGCATGGCATGCAGATGCATGTGTGAGGAGCTAAGAACCACTGAAAAAGCTTATAGAAGGCATCATTTGGTATCGTATTCCCCTCTGGGCTTGGTTGGGTCTCAGCAAAGCAGATACCTGGGACTGTATAGGGGTTAAATGTAAAAACGGCTCCGGTTCCTTTATTTTAAGGGTTAAAGCTTTCAAATTTGGTGTGCAATACTTTTAAGGCTTTAAGTTACTGTGGTGAAATTTTGGTGAATTTTGAACAATTCCTTCATACTTTTTCACATATTCAGTAATAAAGTGTGTTCAGTTTAAAATTTAAAGGGACAGTAACGGTTTTATTGTAAAATGTTTTTTGTGCTTTGTTGACAAGTTTAAGCCTGTTTAACATGTCTGAACCATCAGATAACGATGTTCTATATAAATGAAAGCCAATTTGTCTCCCCATTTAAATATATGTGATATATTTGTGTCATAATGTCCAAACAAAGTAGGGATAATAATGCCATAGATATGATATTGCCCAAGATGATTCCTCTAATGAGGGGAGTAAGCATGGTACTGCATCATCCCCTTCTGTGTCTACACCAGTTTTGCCCACACAAGAGGCCCCTAGTACATCTAGTGCGCCAATACTTATTACCATACAACAATTAATGGCTGTAATGGATAATTCTATTGCATGCATTTTTTCCAAAATGCCTACTTATCAGAGAAAGCGTGATTGCTCTGTTTTAAACACTGAAGAGCAAAAGGACGCTGATGATATCTGTTCTGACATACCCTCACACCTCTCTGAAGGGGCCAGGAGGGAGGTTTTGTCTGAGGGAGAAATTTCAGATTCAGGGAAAATTTCTCAACAAGCAGAACCTGATATTGTAACTTTTAAATTTAAATTACAACATCTCCACGCACTACTTAAGGAGGTATTATCTACTCTGGATGATTGTGACAATTTGGTCATTCCAGAGAAATTAGGTAAGATGGACAAGTTCCTAGAGGTTCCGGTGCCCCCCGATGTTTTTCCTATACCCAAGCGGGTGGCGGACATAGTAAATAAGGAGTGGGAAAGGCCTGGCATACCTTTTGTCCTCCCCCTATATTTAAGAAATTATTTCCTATAGTCGACCCCAGAAAGGACTTATAGCATACAGTCCCCAAGGTCGAGGGGGCGGTTTCTACTCTAAACAAACGCACTTCTATTCCTATAGAAGATAGTTGTGCTTTCAAGATCCTATGGATTAAAGGTTAGAGGGTTTGCTTAAAAAGATGTTTGTTCAGCAAGGTTACCTTCTACAACCAATTTCATGCATTGTTCCTGTCACTACAGCTGCGTGTTTCTGGTTCGAAGAACTAGAAAAGTCGCTCAATAAAGAATCTTCGTACGAGGAGGTTTTGGACAGAGTTCAAGCTCTTAAATTGGCTAACTCTTTTATTTTAGATGCCGCTTTGCAATTAGCTAGATTAGCGGCGAATAATTCAGGGTTTGCTATCGTGGCGCGCAGAGCGCTTTTGCTTAACATCCCTTTCAAGGGTAAAACACTGTTTGGCCCTGACTTGAAAGAGATTATTTCAGACATCACTGGGGGAAAGGGCCACGCCCTTCCTCTGGATAGGTCTTTTAAGGCTAAAAATAAGCCAAATTTTCGTCCCTTTCGCAGAAACAGACCAGCCTCAAATTCTACACCCTCTAAGCAAGAGGGTAATACTTCTCAAACCAAGCCAGCCTGGAGGCCGATGCAAGGCTGGAACAAGGGTAAGCAGGCCAAGTCACCTGCCACTGCTACCAAAACAGCATGAAGTGTTGGCCCCCGATCTGGGAAGGATCTGGTGGGGGGCAGACTTTCTCTCTTTGCTCAGGCTGGGGCAAGAGATGTTCAGGATCCTTGGGCGCTAGAAATAGTTTCTCAAGGTTATCTCCTGGAATTCAGGGAACTACCCCCAAGGGGAAGGTTCCACGGGTCTCAATTATCTTCGAACAGGCATTCTTACACTGTGTAGAAGACCTGTTAAGCATGGGAGTGATTCATCCTGTTCCATTAGGAGAACAAGGGATGGGTTTTTACTCCAACCTGTTCATAATTCCCAAAAAAGAGGGAACATTCAGACCTATTTTAGATCTAAAGATTCTAAACAAGTTTCTAAGGGTTTCATCGTTCAAAATGGAAACCATTCGAACGATCCTTCCTACCATCCAGGAAGGTCAATTCATGACCACGGTGGACTTAATGGATGCGTACCTACGTATTCCTATCCACAAGGAACATTTTCGGTTCCTAAGGTTCGCCTTTCTGGACAAGCATTACCAGTTTGTGGCACTTCCATTCGGATTAGCCACTGCTCCAAGGATTTTCACAAGGGTACTAGGGTCCCTTCTAGCGGTGCTAAGACCAAGGGGCATTGCAGTAGTACCTTACTTGGACGACATCCTGATTCAAGTGTCGTCTCTGTCAAAAGCAAGGGCTCATACGGACATTGTCCTAGCCTTTCTCAGATCTCACAGGTGGAAAGTGAACATAGAAAAAAGTTCTCTGTCCCCGTCAACAAGAGTTCCCTTCTTGGGAACAATAATAGTTTCCTTAGAAATGAAGGTTTTTCTGACAGAGGCCAGAAAATCAAAACTTCTAAGCTCTTGTCAGGTACTTCATTCTGTTCTTCTTCCTTCCATAGCGCAGTGCATGGAAGTAATAGGTTTGATGGTTGCGGCAATGGACATAGTTCCTTTTGCACGAATTCATCTAAGACCATTACACCTGTGCATGCTCAGACAGTGGAATGGGGATTATACAGACTTGTCTCCGACGATACAAGTAGATCAAATAACCAGAGATTCACTCCGTTGGTGGCTGACCCTGGACAACCTGTCACAGGGAATGAGCTTCCGCAGACCAGAGTAGGTCATTGTCACGACCGACGCCAGTCTGGTGGGCTGGGGCGCGGTCTGGGAACCTCTGAAAGCTCAGGGTCTATGGTTTCGGGAAGACTCTCTTCTCCCGATAAACATAATGGAACTGAGAGCGATATTCAATGCTCTCAAGGCTTGGCCTCGACTAGCAAAGGCCAAATTCATAAGGTTTCAATCAGACATCATGACGACTGTTACATATATCAACCATCAGGGGGTAACGAGGAGTTCCCTGGCGATGGAGGAGCATCCGGGGGAGTGGGAACTCCATCTGGAAATCTTTGCCCAAATAACTCAGTTATGGGGCATTCCAGACATGGTTCTGATGGCCTCTCGTCAGAACTTCATGGTCCCTTGTTACGGGTCCAAATCCAGGGATCCCAAGGCGACTCTATTGGATACAATAGTAGCACCTTGGATCTTCAACCTAGCTTATGTATTCCCACCGTTTCCTCTCATTCCCAGGCTGGTAGCCAGGATCAATCTGGAGAGGGCTTCGGTGATCTTGATAGTTCCTGTGTGGCCACGCAGGACTTGGTATGCAGACCTGGTGAATGTGTCATCGGCTCCACCATGGAAGCTACCTTTGAGACAGGACCTTCTTATTCAGGGTCCATTCGAACATCCGAATCTGGTTTTCCTCCAACTGACTGCTTGGAGTTTGAACGCTTGATTTTATCAAAGCGTGGGTTTTCAGATTCTGTTATAGATACTCTTATTCAGGCTAGAAAGCCTGTAACTAGAAAAATTTACCATAATATATGGAAAAAATATATCTGTTGGTGTGAATCTAAAAGATTCCCATGGAACAAGATAAAAATTCCTAAGATTCTTTCCTTTCTACAAGAAGGTTTGGAGAAAGGATTTTCTGCGTGTTCTCTGAAGGGACAGATCTCTGCTTTATCTGTTTTACTTCACAAAAGGCTGGCAGCTGTGCCAGACGTTTAAGCGTTTGTTCAGGCTCTGGTTAGAATCAATCCTGTTTACAGACCTTTGACTCTTCCCTGGAGTCTTAATCTAGTTCTTTCAGTTCTTCAAGGGGTTCCGTTGGAACCCTTACATTCCATAGATATTAAGTTATTATCTTGGAAAGTTTTGTTTTAGGTTGCAATTTCTTCCGCTAGAAGAGTTTCTGAGTTATCTGCTCTGCAGTGTTCTCTGCCCTATCTGGTCCATGCAGATAAGGTGGTTTTACGTACTGAGCCTGGTTTTCTTCCGAAGGTTGTTTCCAACAAAAATATTAACCAGGAGATAGTTGTACCTTCTTTGTGTCCGAATCCAGTTTCATAGAAGGAACGTTTGTTACACAATTTGGACGTTGTCCGTGCTCTAAAATTCTATTTAGAGGCTACTGAAGATTTTAGACAAACATCTTCTTTGTTTGTTGTTTATTCTGGTTAAAGGAGAGGTAAAAAAGCAACTTCTACCTCTCTTTCCTTTTGGTTTAAAAGCATCATCAGATTGGCTTTTGAGACTGCCGGACGGCAGCCTCCTGAAAGTATCACAGCTCACTCCACTAGGGCTGTGGCTTCCACATGGGCCTTCAAGAATGAGGTTCCTGTTGACCAAATTTTTTAAATTATATACTTTTGCTTCTTCGGAGGCTATTTTTGGGAGAAAGGTTTTGCAAGCCGTGGTGCCTTCCGTTTGGGTGACCTGATTTGCTCCCTCCCTTCATCCGTGTCCTAAAGCTTTGGTATTGGTTCCCACAAGTAAGGATGACGCCGTGGACCGGACACACCTATGTTGGAGAAAACAGAATTTATGCTTACCTGATAAATTACTTTCTCCAACGGTGTGTCCGGTCCACGGCCCGCCCTGGTTTTTTAATCAGGTCTGATGAATTATTTTCTCTAACTACAGTCACCACGTTACCATATGGTTTCTCCTATATATATTTCCTCCTGTCCGTCGGTCGAATGACTGGGGTAGGCGGAGCCTAGGAGGGACTATATGGCCAGCTTTGCTGGGCTCTTTGCCATTTCCTGTTGGGGAGGAGAATATCCCCACAAGTAAGGATGACGCCGTGGACCGGACACACCGTTGGAGAAAGTAATTTATCAGGTAAGCATAAATTCTGTTATTCCAGGACTTTTCAACAGAAACAGCCCTTAAAAGAAAGAGTATGTCTCAGATTTGTGGTCAATTGATTCAGAAAGGACTAAAGGCATATGTTGTGTACCCTGCAATATTAAAAGTTGAATATAAGGAAGAAGTTAAAATAATGCCGAATGTACAAGAAGCAAAAATTTTCTTAGATAGGATATCACAAGAATAAGTAACATGGAGAATATTTAAGATTAGGCAAGATACATGGCTTTATATCGTTTATGGATGAAGGCCAGTGACATGTTAGAGAAAGTTATTAATATAAACAGGAAATGTTCTTTTTTTTGTAGTCCCAACCAGACCTGGTCCTAATGATTTTCTTTTTCTTTTTTTTTTTTTTCTCTCTCTATCTCACTTATAGGTTATGGTCATAAGAAAGTAGAAAGAAAATGAGTAATACAGTGTCTTTAACATCTTGGAATGTGGCGGGTATTACCTCACCAATAAAAAGAAAAGCAATTATTAAACACTTTAAAAAACTAAATACTGATGTGGCTCTTTTGCAAGAGATTCGGCTAAAAGATAAGGAAATTTGTAAATTAAAAAGTAATTGGGTTGGTGAGGTATATGCGACGCCGTGCTCCAAGAGACAGAAAGGAGTAGCTATACTAATTAATAAAAACTTGGATTGTAAGGTCTTGGAGACAGTCATAGATGAAAATTCAAGATTCCTGATATTAAAATTAGAAATAAAGGGGGCAGTACTCGTGATATGCAACATCTACGGCCCGAATGAAATCGATGTGGATTTTTGGTCTAGAATTCAAGCACTCTTAATAGAATATGTGGATTATAACTTAGTTGTGGCAGGAGATTTTAATTTAACCCCACAATTTCCGATAGACAGACTCAGCACTCAAAATAGAAGCTATGACAATAGGCTCAAAAAGGAAGGAAAAATCTTTAGGGCTCTATGCAAAACTGTTAAGTTACGGGATATTTGGAGATTCCAAAATCCTGATGAAAAGGCATACACGGGTTTAGCAAAAAGATTTTCTTCTTTATCACGAATAGATATATTCTTGATCTCGGAATCACTGATGAAAAAAGAAATAATGGCAGATATTAAAGAAGTTATACTATCAGATCATGCCCCAATAACATTAAAAATATCTACAGAAGCAGGGAATAAAGGTTACAGAAATAATAAAAAAAAATTCCCTAACTATATGAAGGGGAATAGTGCATTTAGAATATGGCTTAAAACGAAATGGAATGATTTTTTAGAAAATAACGTAGATTACGTAGACAAGATTGAAGTGCTGTGGGAAACAGCGAAAGCTGTTCTCAGGGGAGAGGTAATTAGTTATATGTCCCGGTTTAAAAAAAAAAAATGTAAGTCTAGGGAGATTCAATTAGCTAATCAACTAATTAACTTGTATAACAGATATCTCCAAGATACATCTAAAAGTAATTGGCAAAAATATATTAATGCGAAACATGAGAGGGATGTATTTTTTTTTTTACAAAAGGCATATAGAGAAGATTTAAAAAATAAAGCAAACTTCATGACATATGGAAATAAGACGGGTAAATATCTTGCAAAACTCAATAGGTCCCTTAAAAAATCTACCCAGGTGGAGGCTATAAGACAGGACCAAACCAGAGTGATAAATCCTGAGCACATTTCTCAAATCTTTTGTGACAGACCCTTCTGTCAGGACTGAAAGAGTTAACTGTGTTTAGCTTTAAGAATCTAATTTATAAAGACAGGTTTTCTGGCCTCAGCTATTGTGTGCTATAATTACATTTAAGTAATAAACAGGCCATTGTTTAATCACCCTCAGAGAACAGACACTAGGTGATAAGACAAGCCAAATGTGTTTAAGTTGTTATCTGCCTAAGTAAAGTATTTAAGTAATATAATTCTATTGTATCATGTCAAGGGCGCTTCTCCCTTTTATCTAATGTACAACATTCTTTCAACCCCCATCTGAGGGGGGGGTCAAAAACCTGTATAAATCTGTATGCTGCCTTCAAATAAAGTTGTCATTCTGTTTTAAACCTGAAACTGGCTGGGTTGTGAATTGCTGATTGTCTATGCAGGACATTGTTCATCTGGGGTTAACCCTTGGTACACAGTTGGTACCGTAACATTGGTGGCAAGCGACGGGATGAACCTTATCGCCCAGAAGAGCAACTACACATGCCAGTAACCTCAGGAAGAGGGGGATTATTACAATACTGACTAAGATGGAAAGAGTACCAGGGACAGAAGGAACCAATGGGCCCAGCATAGCAGACAGAACCCCCGCAGAAGCAAGCTTTGATCGGGCGGTTAAAATAAGACTGGCACATTATGGCCCCAACCCATCTGCGGAAATTATCGACCGGGTCATAGCAGCTGTGGAGGCCAACCTACTTCGCCAAAGCGGCGCTGCAGCAAACCCAGTGGAAAAGAGAAAAGTACATTTTGCAGCTTTTAAAAACTTCCTGGAAACAGAAGGAGAGATTGATGGGTACCTTGCGGATTTTGAGAGGCAATGTGCACTACACAAGGTACCCGCAGAGGACTGGGTCATGATATTATCCGGAAAATTATCCGGCCGGGCCAGTGAGGCTTTTCGGGCCATTCCAGATGAGGAAGTCAGGGATTATAATACTGTAAAAGAGGCTCTGCTCTCCAGGTATGCGGTTACACCGGAGGCATACCGGAGGCGGTTCAGAGACACTGTTAAATTGGCTGGTGATTCCTACCTTGAGTGGGCATGTAAGGTGCACCGCACAGCAGCTCACTGGATAGCGGGGTGCCAAGCCGTATCTGGGGAAGAGGTGCTGCAGCTATTCCTGTTGGAACATTGCTTCGACAAGTTACCCGCAGGAGTTCGAGAGTGGGTTCGGGACCGTAAACCCTCCACCCTGCATGAAGCGGCTCGCTTGGCAGATGAGTATACGGATGCCCGCAAACTGGACAATGCTACCACTAAGCCCCCTGCCAGAGTGGAGTACAGACCCCCAGTCACCCCAGCACCTGCCAGTTACCAACCCCCAGCACACCGCTATACCACACGGTCTCGGGCCACGAACTACCCTCAGAGAGCCTGGTTCAATTCGCGGGGCTACTCACAACCTATTCGGTGCTTTGGATGTAAGCAACTAGGGCACAAAAGACCAGAGTGTCCCCTAAACGCAGCGAACCAAGCACAGTCCTGGAGAAGACCCGCTAGCGGAATCCCACGTAATCCTCAGCCTGCGGCCCGCTATGTAGAGGCGCAAGAATGCTGGGGCATCCTACATGAGGCAGACCTTGTGCAAGCTGCCCACCGGAATAACCGGCAACTGGTTAAAGTGAATGGGAAGGAGGTCAGTGGTCTACGGGATACTGGTGCTACCATGACCTTGCTTCGAAAGAACTTGGTGTCTGAGAAACAGCACACAGGAGACACTGTGGCTGTGAGGGTAGCAGGGGGCACTGTGTTCCGCCTACCTGTTGCCAGGGTGCATTTGGATTGGGGAGGGGGCGCTAGACCTGTGAATGTGGGGGTCATGAAGGATTTACCAGCTGATGTTCTCCTTGGAAATACCTTGGTCCCCCTTGTTTCTGCCTATGCTCCCATGGGTCCCGCTGATGTTAACCCTGTGACTACCCGTGCTCAGATCCGTGCAGCAGAGACTGACCCCCCTGCTGCTAAGCCCCAGGACGCTGAGCTCAGTAAATCTCTATCCGCTATTGATACGTGGAAGTCCCGTTACAATGCGCTGATGAAGGAGAAGAGGAGCGCAGAGGAAAAAGCACGTTTAGAACAGGAATCTCTGCTAGACAGGCTGCACCGACAGACTGCAGAAAACACCAGCTTGAGAGTGGAACATGAAACATTAAGGACAAACTTAGTGACACTGGAGGAGAAGCTGACGCTGGCTCATAGGGAGGTGCAGCAACTCAAGGGCACCCTATGTCAGTATGAAGGGATTGTGGATACCTATAAAGAGCAGGTACAAAAACCACGTAAAGAAGCCGATGATATTTTGAAGGACTGTTTAGCCCTAGTCGGGGCACTGAAGAGGTTGAACCCTTATTTATACAGACAGGGATTCTCTCTCATAACGGGAATACAGATGGATTGTCCCAGCAAACTGACATGCCTACCACCTCCTAGTCCGGTCATCCCCAGGTTGACCCGCAAAAGGGTCAAGCCGGGTCTGCCGGAGTGTTCCACAAGGGGGGAGCTATGTGACAGACCCTTCTGTCAGGACTGAAAGAGTTAACTGTGTTTAGCTTTAAGAATCTAATTTATAAAGACAGGTTTTCTGGCCTCAGCTATTGTGTGCTATAATTACATTTAAGTAATAAACAGGCCATTGTTTAATCACCCTCAGAGAACAGACACTAGGTGATAAGACAAGCCAAATGTGTTTAAGTTGTTATCTGCCTAAGTAAAGTATTTAAGTAATATAATTCTATTGTATCATGTCAAGGGCGCTTCTCCCTTTTATCTAATGTACAACATTCTTTCAACCCCCATCTGAGGGGGGGGTCAAAAACCTGTATAAATCTGTATGCTGCCTTCAAATAAAGTTGTCATTCTGTTTTAAACCTGAAACTGGCTGGGTTGTGAATTGCTGATTGTCTATGCAGGACATTGTTCATCTGGGGTTAACCCTTGGTACACAGTTGGTACCGTAACATCTTTTATAATAAGTTTCAAGATTTTTATTATGGCAGGCCAATTAACGAGCAGAATAAAAAAGAGTTCTGGGAAAATATTGTTTTACCCAAAGTAAATAATGAAGAATTGGAAGTTTTGAATAAACCCATTACTGAGGATGAAGTAGAAACGGCAATTAAAAAATCAGTTGATAATAAGGCGCCAGGCCCAGATCAGTTGCCAGCAGAATTTTATAAAATGTTATGTGAAGACCTGGTCCCTATCTTAACCAAGCTATTTAATGCCTATTATATTAAAAATAATCCAATCTCCAAAAACTTAACAAAAGCAATAACAGTACTAGTCTTAAAAAAAGAAAAAGATCCAGAGTTAACTGATTCGTATAGACCTATTTCGCTCTTGAACTTAGACTATAAGTTGCTTGCTTCTATAATAGCAGATAGATTTAAAATAGTAATGAACTCTCTGATTAGCCCAAATCAAACAGGTTTCATGAATGGAAGAACATCTACCTTAAATATTAGAAGGACCTGTTTGATTTTGGAATATTTTTGGAACTTAAAAGGACAAGAGGAGAGGGAGGATATAGATGATGCAGCTTTAATAACCATTGATGCTGAAAAAGCTTTTGATGCAGTTGAATGGGATCATCTATATACAGCCCTAGCCAAGGTAATTTTGTAAAGTACATTAAAGCTATTTATAATAGCCCGATCTCTTTGAAATTGGTCAATGGGCAGACGTCATCTGAGATTGTACTAGGAAGAGGAACAAGGCAGGGCTGCCCTCTATCCCCCCTCTGTATGTAATACGGCTGAAACAAAAATATTGCTTTATGCGGATGACGTCCTTTTATTTATTAGAAATACACAGAGAAACATACCATTGCTAATTGAGTATCTGGATAGATATAGCTCATTTACGGGTTATAAAGTTAACATGTCGAAGTCTGATCTGATGTGGTTAAGGAAAACTAAGGAATCACCTAAAGAAATTATCTTCACGGTGGTAAATACAATTTTATATCTGGGCATATGGCTAAATAAGAACCCAAATGAATGGTATAAAGAAAATTATAAGAATCTTTTTGTAAAAATAAGGGAATTATTAGAAATTTGGAGAAATTTACCACTGTCCCTTACAGGGAGAATTAATATAGTTAAAATGTTATTGTTTCCAAAAATTTTATATAAACTTCAAAATTTGCCCCTTATAATTAAAAGAAAGGATGTACAATTATTTAATAGCTGGTTGACATCTTTTTTTCTGGGGGAAAAAGAGAATAAGAGTCTCATTAAGGAAACTAACTCAATTAAAGAGTTTTGGAGGTTTCGCACTCCTATCTCTACAGGATTATAATATATCGTGCCTAGTCCAAATAGCGGCAGAATGGCTGATAGAGGCAGAATATTTTACAGACAGGCAGTTTGAAGAGATATTGGTAAAACCCTATGTGACAAAAGCATTACTACATGTGGAAAATAGATTACTACCCAAGGAATGCAAAAAAATTAGAACGATTTACACAGTAATAAGGGCTTGGCAAATTTTTTGTAAAAAAGTAGGGTTATCTCATGAGTTTTCCAAATATTGCACAATAACAGGGAATCCATTATTCCCAGAAGGATTGAAAGCTGAAGTATTTCACAGATGGAGAAGAGCAGGGCTGAACTACAGGGAGTGCAGAATTATTAGGCTAATGAGTATTTTGACCACATCATCCTCTTTATGCATGTTTTCTTACTCCAAGCTGTATAGGCTCGAAAGCCTACTACCAATTAAGCATATTAGGTGATGTGCATCTCTGTAATGAGAAGGGGTGTGGTCTAATGACATCAACACCCTATATCAGGTGTGCATAATTATTAGGCAACTTCCTTTCCTTTGGCAAAATGGGTCAAAAGAAGGACTTGACAGGCTCAGAAAAGTCAAAAATAGTGAGATATCTTGCAGAGGGATGCAGCACTCTTAAAATTGCAAAGCTTCTGAAGCGTGATCATCGAACAATCAAGCGTTTCATTCAAAATAGTCAACAGGGTCGCAAGAAGCGTGTGGGAAAAACCAAGGCGCAAAATAACTGCCCATGAACTGAGAAAAGTCAAGCGTGCAGCTGCCAAGATGCCACTTGCCACCAGTTTGGCCATATTTCAGAGCTGCAACATCACTGGAGTACCCAAAAGCACAAGGTGTGCAATACTCAGAGACATGGCCAAGGTAAGAAAGGCTGAAAGACGACCACCACTGAACAAGACACACAAGCTGAAACGTCAAGACTGGGCCAAGAAATATCTCAAGACTGATTTTTCTAAGGTTTTATGGACTGATGAAATGAGAGTGAGTCTTGATGGGCTAGATGGATGGGCCCGTGGCTGGATTGGTAAAGGGCAGAGAGCTCCAGTCCGACTCAGACGCCAGCAAGGTGGAGGTGGAGTACTGGTTTGGGCTGGTATCATCAAAGATGAGCTTGTGGGGCCTTTTCGGGTTGAGGATGGAGTCAAGCTCAACTCCCAGTCCTACTGCCAGTTTCTGGAAGACACCTTCTTCAAGCAGTGGTACAGGAAGAAGTCTGCATCCTTCAAGAAAAACATGATTTTCATGCAGGACAATGCTCCATCACACGCGTCCAAGTACTCCACAGCGTGGCTGGCAAGAAAGGGTATAAAAGAAGAAAATCTAATGACATGGCCTCCTTGTTCACCTGATCTGAACCCCATTGAGAACCTGTGGTCCATCATCAAATGTGAGATTTACAAGGAGGGAAAACAGTACACCTCTCTGAACAGTGTCTGGGAGGCTGTGGTTGCTGCTGCACGCAATGTTGATGGTGAACAGATCAAAACACTGACAGAATCCATGGATGGCAGGCTTTTGAGTGTCCTTGCAAAGAAAGGTGGCTATATTGGTCACTGATTTGTTTTTGTTTTGTTTTTGAATGTCAGAAATGTATATTTGTGAATGTTGAGATGTTATATTGGTTTCACTGGTAAAAATAAATTATTGAAATGGGTATATATTTGTTTTTTGTTAAGTTGCCTAATAATTATGCACAGTAATAGTCACCTGCACACACAGATATCCCCCTAAAATAGCTATAACAAAAAACAAACTAAAAACTACTTCCAAAAATATTCAGCTTTGATATTAATGAGTTTTTTGGGTTCATTGAGAACATGGTTGTTGTTCAATAATAAAATGAATACTCAAAAATACAATTTGCCTAATAATTCTGCACTCCCTGTATATATATCAAGCACTAGAGCAAGAAGAAGGGGTGAGAAGGATGAAATCTTTTGAAAATTTAAAAAGAGAATTTGGACTTATGAATAAAGATTTTTTGGCCTATTTGCAGCTAAGGCATTGGGTTGATAAATCTTTTAGAGTTAGCAAGACAGAGGAGAGCTGGGATAAAATAGATGCCGGTTTAGGTATATGCAAAGCAGGAAATTCTTCAATAAAGAAATGGTATCATATTATTATGAAGGAAGAAGGAAGGTCTGCTCTGAATCAATTAGTTTTAAAATGGCATCTTAAAGGAATATCTGAAGTAAATACAGAGATGATCCAGAATAGTATAGATGGTGCAGCCAAAGCTACTAATTTTAGAGAAGCACATTTGAATATTCTACATCAAGTCTATCTTACACCATCACTATTACATAGGTGGAATGTAACAAGATCAGATAAATGTAGTAAATGTCAATGCCCGTCGGCCGAGATGTTGCATTATTTTTGGCACTGCCCCAAAATTAAACAATTCTGGATGAAGGTAAATTACTGGTTACAGAAAATAACTGAAAATATACAAATACGATTAGAGCTTGTGATATTTTTATTGCCAAAGAATAATAGATATAGAAACAAAGAATGTATTAATTATATGATGATAGGAAGGAATCTGATTCTGAAGAAATGGATTGATATGAAGACTCCAACTATTGCAGAATTTTGTAATAATGTATATAACTATATGATTATCGAACACTGTGCAATAGACTCAGAGAAAGAAATGGATATTACCCGCTTCTTTCAGAAGTGGGTTGATTTAATTAAAATTTATCCAGAGGATCTTCAGAAAAAATTGATATGGCCCTTTCGATATTCAGTGTATGTCAGCGAAATGATATTGAGAGGTGAAATAACTGCAAATACAGGTATACCTCACTTTACAGCGCTTCACTTAACAGCGATTCGCTAATACAGCGCTTTGTGGAGCTGAAGTTCAACTTCCAAGGATTATGAAATAGTGCTGTAATTGTGAGTTTGCGAGAAAAGTGACTGGCACTATTTTGTTATGCTCAGTTCACTCTGTTTACAGCTTTACAGTGCAATCTGTGTCTCAGTGCTATAGTTTGGCAAATTTTACTACAGTAATTGTCACTATTTTAATAGTACAGTATTTATTGAATTCTGTGCTGTGCTAGTGTTAAACTAAACCTAGCCCTATTGCACCCCTAATATATATTAGTTCAAAGATGTTTTCAAGTTTTTAAACACACTGGCAAGTGGAAAGAAAGCTGAAACTGCCTTGTTTCACTTTAAGGCGGTTTTCACTTTACAGCGGGGCTCCGGTCCCTAACCCGCTGTATGAGCGGGGTATACCTGTATTTTTTATATAAGATAGAGGATGTCAGTGAGGGAATTTTTTTTTTTTTTTTTTTTTTTCTGGTGGACAGGACGAGGTATGATCAGTAATACTGATCTAAGGTGAAATGTAGGAATAGGAAAACACGAATAAAACCTGACAATGTATGGTTTATTTTATGTTCTAAGAATAGGAGGACAAAAGTAGAATTAGGTGTTTGAAGATGTATGATGAGGAGGCATATGTTATATATGAGATGTATATGCCTTTTTTTTTATATCTGCTATTTATCCTCTTGGCTTTTTGTTTGTCTTGTCGGGGAAATAAAGATATATATATATATATATATATATATATATATATATATATATATATATATATATATATATATATAAAGAAAAAAAAGAATTTCTCTCTTCACAGGTCCATGTGAGGTGCTGCACCCTCTCAAATCAGGTGAGCTGTCCTGCTGCCGCCGGACAGCACTTTCAGGTAAGTGCTATTTTAATTTTCTTTTGCAAGGAGATTGCTGGCGCTTATTTAATATGGGACTTTATTAAACCTTCATGTTTGGGGTTTCTTTTAGGCAGTTTGGGCATTGAGACTGAGAAGTGATTTATGGTGGCTCTGTGTTTTTAGTAGTTTTTTTACTTTAACTTTTGGTCATGGAGATTAGTTGTAAGCCGTTTTTTTCGGCAGTTAGGGCTCTGTAACTGCTCTGCATTTGAAAATGTGCTGCAGGACAGGTAGGCACCTCAGTAAAGCTACTGAGGTGTATAGGTAGCCTGAGGTCTATTTGGTTTGTTGTGCGTTTCTATTTAAAGACACAGTACACATTTATTTTTTATTTTCAAATAAAGATGTTTTTACACTTTATCCTTATTTCATAAGATGGATCAGGAGGCTTTTCAAACCATTAACCCAGGCGAAGTTGCTGCTTGTCAGTTACGTTTTGATGCTCAGGTGAAATCCCCCAGTTCCTTTTTGTTCCTCATGCATTGAAAGAACTTTGAAGTTATAGAGATAAAATATTTGACCATGAGCCACCATTATCCCAGGCAAATGCTGTTCAGGTGTCTCCTGTTGCAGATATGCTGCAGCTTTCTCCTCAAGCGTCCCAACTTTTTCAGTCTCCACATACAGTGCCCTGTGTTTCCTCTTGCAATCCTGTAGGATTTTCTCTCCAAGACATTGCTTCCCATGTATCCCTTGTGGTATCTGAGGCCTTGTCAGCTTCCCCATGTTGCAGGGAAGGCGTAAAAGGAAAGTTTGAGGAAACAGTAAGGTTTCTGATCAAGTTCTGGCTATCCAAAGTCTCCCTTCCCATAAGCATGAGGAAGAAGACATGTCTGTAGCATCTGAGGGGGAAATCTCAGACTTAGACAGTGTAATTCCTTCTTCTGATGCTGAAGTGGTATCCTTCAGATTTAAGCTAGAATACCTTCACTTATTACTTAAGGAGGTTTTGGCTACTTTGGACGACTCTGACACAACTCTTAGTCAATCCTAAAAAGTCTAGTAAATTGAACAAATACTTTGATGTTCCCTCCGCGGTGGAGGTTTTTCCGGTTCCTGACCGTGCTGCGTAGATTATTGTTCGAGAATCGGAAAGACCTGGTATTTCCTTTTCTCCATCTCCTATTTTGAAGAAGATGTTTATTTTAGTGGATTCTATTAGGGAGTTGTGGCAGACGGTTCCTAAGGTAGAAGGAGCGATCTCCACTTTGGCCAAGAGGACTACTATTCCCATAAAGGATAGTTGTTCTTTTAAAGATCCAATGGATTAAAAATTGGAGGCTTTACTAAAAAAAATGTCCACCAGGTTCTTCAATGGCAACTGCAGTCTCTTCATTCAGACGGATACCCCTCTTGATGACATCCAGGACAGGATTAAGGCTCTCAAGTTAGCCAATTCCTTCATTACAGATGCTTCCTTACAGGTTATTAAACTGGGAGCCAAAATGTCTGATTTTGCAGTCCTAGCCCGCAGGGCCTTGTGGTTGAAGTCCTGGTCTGCGGATGTTTTCATCTAAATCTAAGCTCATGGCTATTCCTTACAAGGGTAAGGCCTTGTTTGGACCTGGTTTGGCAGAAATCATCTCGGATATTACTGGAGGGAAGGGTTCTTTACTTCCTCAAGATAAAAAGAATAAGCAGAAGGGACGTCAAAGTAATTTTCGTTCCTTTCGTAACTTTAAAGGCAAGTCTTCCTCCCCTTCCTCCAAGCAAGATCAAGCCAAGCCTTCCTGGAAGCCCAGCCAGTTCTGGAATAAGGGAAAGCGATCTAAAAAGCCTACAGCTGATTCCAAGTAAGCATGAAGGGTTGGCCCCAGATCCGTGAGTGGATCTTGTAGGGGGCAGACTTTTTTTTTTCTTTTTTTTCCCCAGGCTTGGATAAGAGATGTACCGGATCCCTGGGTGGTGGACATAGTCTCTTAGGGATACAAAATAGACTTCATATCTTTTCCTCCCAGAGGCAGGGTTCTCCTCTCCAGATTATCTGTAGACCAGATAGAGAGGCGTTCATACATTGTGTCAAGGACCTTGCCGCACTGAGGGTAATAGTTCTAGTTCCCTTTCAAGAAGGGGGTCTGGGATTTTACTCAAATCTGTTCGTAGTTCCCAAATAGGAGGGAACTTTTCGACCAATCCTAGATCTAAAATGTTTAAACAAGTTTCTCAGAGTGCCATCCTTCAAGATGGAGACTATACTCTCCGTTCTTCCCTTGGTACAAGAGGGTCATTTCATGACAACCATAGACCTAAAGGATGCATACTTTAATGTTCCCATTCACAGGGACCATCACAAGCTTCTGAGATTTGCCTTTTTGGACAATCATTTCTAGTTTGTGGCCCTTCCATTCAGCCTTGCCCCAGCTTCCAGATTTTTTTCAAAGGTTCTGGGGGCTCTTTTAGCTGTGCTTCGATCTCGGGACATTGCAGTGGCACCTTATCTGGACAACATTCTGGTTCAGGCGCTATCTTTTCAACAAGCAGAATCTCATACGGAGATCTTGTTGTCTTCTTCGATCCCACGGATGGAAGGTGAATCGAGAAATAAGTTCTCTGGTTCCAGCTACAAGGGTCGTATTTTTGAGGACCATAATAGACTCCCTGTTAATGAAAAAGAAAGATTTTTGACTCTCTTGTCTTGCCCTTCAGTCCTCTCCACAGACCCTCCTAGATGATTGGAACCACGGATGCCAGCCTTCTAGGTTGGGGAGCAGTATGGGGCTCGTTGAATGCTCAGAGCTTATGGTCCCAGGAGGAGTCAGTCCTGCCCATAAACATCTTGGAGCTGAGAGCAATCTTCAATGCTCTTCTGGCCTGGCCTCAGTTAGCCTTAGCCCGGTTTATCAGATTCTAGCCAGACAACATAACCCCGTAGGCCTACATCAACCACCAGGGGAGAACTCGGAGTTCCTTGGCCATGACAGAGGTGGCCCGAACTATTCAGTGGGCGGAGACCCACAACTGCTTTCTTTCTGTGATCCACATCCCAAGAGTGGACAATTGGGAAGCGGATTTTCTGAGCAGGCAGACTTTTCATCCCGGGGAGTGGGAGCTTCATTTGGATGTGTTTTCCAGCTTGACCCTCAAGTGAGGGCAGCCGGAGTTGGCTCTCATGGCTTCTCGTCAGAATGCCAAACTTCCGAGATACGTCTCGAGGTCAAGAGATCGGCAGGCATTTCTGATTGTTGCTCTGGCAGTTCCTTGGAACTTCAGTCTAGCATACCTGTTTCCTCCGTTCGCTCTCCTTCCAAGAGTCATTGCTCGAATCGAGCGGGAGAGGGCGTCTGTAATTCTCATAGCCCCGGCGTGGCCTCGCAGGATTTGGTATGCAGACCTAGTGGAAATGTCATCCTTTACACCTTGGAGACTGCCTCTGCGGAAGGACCTTCTACTTCAGTGTTTCTTCCTTCATCCAAATCTCGTTTCTCTGAAGCTGACTGCTTAGAGATTGATCGCTTAGTTTTATTTAAGCGTGGATTTTCAGAGTCGTCATTGAGACCTTGATTCAGGCTTGTAAGCCTGTGACATGCAGTGTTTACCATAAGATCTGGCATAAATACTTGTATTGGTGTGAATCCAAAGGAAACTATTGGAGTAGCGTAAGGATTCCTAGGATTTTGTCTTTCTCCAGGATGGTCTGGAGAAGGGTTTGTCAGCAAGTACTCTAAAGGGTCAGATTTCGGCATGGTCTATTTTGTTACATAAGCGCTTGGCGGATGTTCCAGACGTGCAATCCTTTTGTCAGGCCTTGGTTAGAATTCGGCCTGTGTTTAAACCTCTTACTCCTCCATGGAGTCTTAACCTTGTTCTTAAAGTTTTACAACAGGCTCAGTTTGAGCCTATGCATTCTTTAGATATTAAGATGTTATTTTGGAAAGTTTTTTTTTTTTTTTTTCTTTTTGCTATTTCCTCTGCTCGGAGAGTTTCTGAACTCTCTGCTTTACAGTCTGATTCACCTTATCTTATTTCACTCTGATAAGGTGGTTCTGCGTACTAAGTTTGGTTTCCTGCCCAAAGAATATTAATCAGGAAATCGTTGTACCTTCTTTATGTCCTAATCCTCCTTCTCACAAAAAACGATTGTTGCAATATATGGATGTTTGCAGGCAACTAAGGACTTTCATCAGTCTTCTGCATTCTTTGTTTGCTTTTCTGGGAAAGGCAAGGGTCAGAAAGCTACGGCTACTTTACTTTCCTTTTGGCTGAAGAGCGTTATTCGCTTGGCATATGAAATTGCTGGACAGCAACCTCCTGAGAAAATCACAGTTCATTCCACAAGGGCTGTTTCTTCTTCCTGGGCCTTCAAAAATGAAGCTTCTGTGGAACAGATTTGTAAGGCTGCAACTTGGTCATCTTTGCACACTTTTTCCAAATTCTATAAATTCAATACTTTTGCCTCGGCTGAGGCTTCTTTTGGGAGACAGGTTCTCCAAGCAGTGGTGCCTTCTATTTAGGTTCTTGTCTTGTCCCTCCCTTATGAGTCCTCTGGCTTGGGTATTGGTTCCCAACAGTAATTGATGATGATCCGTGAACTCACTGTGTCATTAGAAAGAAAACGAAATTTAGGCTTACCTGATAAATGTATTTTGACACGGTGAGTCCATGGCCCACTCTGCTGTATTCAGACAGTTTCTTTTTATATAAACCTCTGCACCTTGTGTTACTTCCTTTCTCTCCTTTCCCTTTGGTTGAATGACTGGGGGATTGTGGGTAGGGGAGTGATATTTAACAGCTTTGCTGTGGTGCTCTTTGCCTCCTCCTGCTGGCCAGGAGTGATATTCACAACATTAATTGATGATTATTCGTGCACTCACCGTGTCAAGAAATAAATACATTTATCAGGTAAGCATAAATTTCTTTTCTTTTTTTATATATATATATATATATATATATATATATGCTTTTATATATCTCTATCCTATTCCTCAGTTTTGCATAACCAACACGGTTATATTAATATACTCAGTGATTACCTTGTATCTAAACTTCTGCAGACTTCCCCCTTATTTCAGTTCTTTTGACAGACTTGCATTTTACCGAATTGGTGCTGACTCTTAAATCCACTGGAGTGAGCACGATGTTATCTCTGATACATGAACTAGCAATGTCTAGCTGTGAAAATGCACTGAGATACAAGGGCTTAGAAATTAGCATATGAGCCTACCTAGGTTTAGCATTCAACAAAGAATAAAAAGTGAACAAAGCAAATTTGTTGATAAAAGCAAATTGAAAAGTTGTTTAAAATTGCATACCATATATGAATTATGAGTTTAATTTTGACTAGACTAACCCTTTAAATGAGAGAAAGATATGCACTCTACATTACGAGAATTCCAAAACGTTATCAACTTTAAAATGTCATAAGTAACAATAAATGTATTCAAGATCTCCATCTCTGTAATCTCTCCAGTTTTATCTTGTGAAGGCCCCTAAACCAAGTTGAGAGAGCCTCACTCTATATAGCAAATTAATACTTCAAGGCAAAGTTAAGGCAGCTTGTTTTTTGTTGTTTTTCTAGTATGTCTGGAAGTGTCCTTGCCTTGATGGGAGACTTACAGGTCTCTTGAGGCTTGCTGCTGGACAGCACCATCTTGGTAATTACCCTGTGGGTTGTCATCTTGACTTCAGGATCTCTGGTGTGGTCACTTTTTGCATCCACCCTTGCATTGCCACAGAAATTCTACCATAGTGTCTGGAGCAGCCTTGAATGTAGGCATCTAGATTGCATATGGGCTGCCCAGGAGGCTGCTCTGTTAGCAGTTGGTAGAAGCAGCAAGCCCATGAGACTAATAAGTATCAGAAAGCAAAGGAGTCATGCATTTTATACCGCAGTGCATCCAGGGCTGGTCTCATAAATGAAAATTCCATTTATTTAGTAGTAATGCTGTATATTGTGATCTGTCTCAAGGGCTAGGGCAAGGTAGCTAGAAACCCAAGCAAACTAAGTCAGGATCTGAGCTAATATAAGTTCTCTTATATCAAGTATCACTATACTAGCTAAGCTTGTAAGTAAGGCTGAAATAGAAATAGTAGCTCAGGATCAGAAGCTCAAATGACCTGGATTTGTGATAAATTTTCATGCAAATGGCCCTCAGTATAAATTGCATTTCAGATTCGTTTTTATGTTCCTATGGCACATTTTAAATTATTTCACTTCAACCTTTTTATGCAACTTAAGGACCATGTAAGTCAAAATTGTTGCAGGCACCACTGTCATTTGGTGCTCAAGACAGGTGCACTAAGTCTATGGAATAAGAATACTGTCAAAAAAAGGCATTTGTATGATTCTTTTATAATTGTACATAAATTGTGAAATACGAATACATATCTCATTTTGCAAATGCTTTTTTTTTTTGCAAATACAATTTGAGTTTTATTATACACACCTTTTTAATTACAAACACAATTCTTTTGGAAGTACAGTTTTCTTTTTTTGGAAATGCAATGCAATTGTTTTCTTTTGGAAGCACAATTTATTTTTGGAATTACAGTTCAATTATATGTCAAAACACTGTCAACATTAGATACTAGTTCCCATTTTGCTAAACGTCTTGTGATGTCACAGCAACTCAGTTCAGCAGTTTGCCTGGCAACGAGCTATGTGGGAAAAATGGCTGACAAGCCCAGCAAACCAGCATCTCAGAAAAACTTTTTACCATTTATTATGTAACCTAAAACCATGGCTTTAAAGGGATATGAAACCCAAATTTTTTCTTTCAGAATTCCTATAGAGCTTGCAATTTTAAGCAACTTTTTAGTTTACTCCTATTATCAAATTTTCTTTGTTCTCTTGGTATCTTTATTTGAAAAAGCAGGAATACAAGCTTAGGAGCCGGCCCATTTTTGGTTAAGCACCTGGATAGGGCTTGCTGATTGGTGGCTACTGAACCAAAAATGGACTGGCTCCTAAGCTTACATTCCTGCTTTTTCAAATAAAGATACCAAGTGAACAAAGACAAATTAATAATAGGAGTAAATTAGAAAGTTGTTTAACCCCTTAATGACCAGCGGTGTACCCTGTACGACGCTGGTCGTTAAAGGGACAATGAACCCACATTTTTTCTTTCGTGATTCAGATAGAGCATGCAATTTTAAGCAACTTTCTAATTTACTCCTATTTCATTTTCTTCATTCTCTTGGTATCTTTATTTGAAAAGCAAGAATGTAAGTTTAGATGCCGGCCCATTTTTGGTGAACAATCTGGGTTGTTCTTGATGATTGGTGGATAAATTCACCCACCAATAAACAAGTGCTTTCAGGGTTCTGAACCAAAAAGTGCCTGGCTCCTTAGCTTAGATGCCTTCTTTTTCAAATAAAGATAACAAGAGCACGAAGAAAAATTGATAATAGGAGTAAATTAGAAAGTTTCTTAAAATTGCATGCTCTATCTGAATCACGAAAGAAAAAAACTTGGGTTCAGTGTCCCTTTAAGTCCTTACCCTTTAAGACGCTTCTGTCGAGATTGCGCTATTTCTGCATGCCCCACGAGTGCGGCAGTGCAGAAATAGTCTTGCAGGGGTGGGGGTGATCGTTGTTGGCATGGGAGGGTTAGAAGGGAGGCGGGTGGGCGGCCCATCGCTGGAGGGGGCGGGAGCATGTCGGACCGCTGCACTGGAGAAAAAAAAATGAGAGCGGCAGGGACGGGGAAGTAGGGAGGATGAGGGAGAGAGGATCCTAGAGTGGATGGGGGAATCAGATGGTAGGGAACGGTTCTTGGAGGGAGAGGTGGGTAAATGAGGGAGAGGGGAAGGAGTTGGGCAGCTACACTATATAGAATTTAAAAAAAAAATTTTTTATTAAAATTTATAGAAAACTGGGTACTGGCAGACAGCTACCAGTACCTAAAATGGCGGGAATTAGTTAGAAGGGGGAGGGTTAGAGAGCTTTTTGGGAGGGATCAGGGAGGTGGGAAGGTAAAAGGGTAATCCTACACTAAGGAAAATAATAACAATAAAAAAAGATGTGAAACTGCATACTGGCAGACTGCCAGTACTTAAGATTGGGGTGACCATTGGGAGGTGGGGAAGAAAAGAGAGCTGTTTGAGAGGCATTAGTTAGGGATCAGGGGGTGGGAAGTGTCAGGTGGGAGCGTAATTTCTACACTGCAGAAACAATTAACCTTACAAGCTACCTAGTTAACACCTTCACTGTTGGGAATAAGAAGTGTGGTGCACAGCTGCAATTAGCGGCCTTCTAATTACTAAAAAGCAATGGCAAAGGGGATCCTAGAGAAGCTTTTATAACCATTTGTGCCATGATTGCACAAGCTGTTTGTAAATAATTTCAGTGAGAAACCTAAAGTTTATGAAAAGGGTAACTATTTTTTTTAATTTGATCACATTTAGCTGTGAAATGGTAGCATGAAATATACCAAAATGTGCATAAATCAATACCTTGAGTTGTCTACTAAAAAATATATATATATATATGTAAATAAATTTAAAAAAGGCTCTATTTCTGTTTAAATATAGTGATGGCAAAATGCTAAAAACTCTCTGATCTTTAAGGGAAGTTTTAGTCTGAAATTCCCAGTCCTTAAAGTGTTAAAGGGGCAGTCAAGTAAAAAAAAAAAAAACTTTCATGATTTAAATAGGGCATTTAATTTTAAACAGCTTCTTAGTTCATATGCTAATTTCTTAGACCTTGAAGGCCGCCTCTAATCTCAAAGCATTTTGACAGTTTTTCACCACTAAAGGGCGTTAGTTCATGTGTTTCACATAGATAACATTGAGCTCAGGCACGTGAATCTCCTAGGAGTCAGCACTGATTTGCTAAAATTGCAAGTCTGTCAAAAGAACTTAAATAAGGGGGCAGTTTGCAGAGGAATATATACAAGGTAATCCGTTAAAAAGTATATTATTATAACTGTTTATGCAAAACCAGGGAATGGGTAATAAAGGGATTATCTACCTTTTTTTAAACAACAAAAATTCTGGTTTTTACTGTCCCTTTAAAAATGCATGCTCTATCTGAATCATAAACGAAAATTTTTTTTCATATCCCTTTAACATACCAGAAGTGATTATTGTCATTTGCATCATACAGCACTATACAGACGGATGTTGATTTTGATGTTTTAATTAATTTCATAGCAGCAGGAAAACACCCTAGAATGTGGTCTTCTTTCAGAATATACGTTTTTACCATAAAGCATGCTTTTACATGCCTAAATTATTATACAATAATGTATAGTGTTGTATAATGCAAATAAAAAATAATTCACTTCTGGCATGTTAAACCATAATGTATGCTACATGATTAATGTTAAAAAGTTTTCCTGAGATGCTGATGTGCTGGTGTTGTCAGCCATTTCTCCACATTTAATTGAAAAAGAAAAACGGCAGTTGGCTCCCAGGCAAACTTCTGAAGTGAGTGCTACTGCATCGCAAGTCCTTTAGCAAAATGGGAACCAGAATTTTTTGACAGCGTTTTGACACATACAGGTAGTGTAATTGTAAAAAAAGTTATTCCAAAACAAAAAATTATTAGTTCCAAAAAAGGAAACTGTACTACCAAAAATCAAAATTGTATTTCTTTCATGTGTCGAGTCCATGAGCTAGTGACGTATGGGATATACATTCCTACCAGGTGGGTGCAAAGTTTCCCAAACCTCAAAATGCCTATAAATACACCTCCCACCACACACATACCTCAGTTTTCAAACTTTGCCTCCTTTTTGAGGTGGTGAAGTAAGTTGTGCTTGATTTCTTCTGTGATAGGCGCTTCTAAGCATTCTGAAGCCCAATTCCTCTCAGAGTACAGTGTTTGTCAGAGGGATGTGAAGGGAGTATATTGCATATTGATTTAGTGGTTTTACCCATGCAAAATCCTTTCAAAGGCTCTCTGTAATCGGTCGCAGGGATTTATCTCCTGCCTCCCTTTTCAGATCGACATTATACTTCTATACCATTACCTCTGCTGATGGGTTTTCAGTACTGGTTTGTCTGTCTGCTATATGTGGATGGATGTCTTTTTTTAAGACATTCTCAGCTATGTTTGGCACTATTGTATTTACTTATATTTGCCAAGTGTTAGGTCTTTGTATATTTCCCTTTTCTGCAGTCTATCAGTTTCATTATGGTATTTGTATTTGGGAAAATTATTTTTCTTACCTGGGGTTCAATTTTTCAATTTGACTTTGTTTTCCAAAGTTTTCACAGGCAAACGTCTTGCGAGGACGCAAAATGACGTTCTTTATGGCGTCATTCTTGGCGCACATTTTTTTTTGCTATGTTTTTTCCATCAGGATCTCAAATCTCTAAATTTGAAGGTATGCAAATTGAACGCTTAGCTCTTAGTCATAGTTTCTCTGACTCAGTGATTAACACTGTTACAGGCTTGTAAATCTGTTTCAAGGAAGATTTATTATCGGGTTTGGAAAACCTATATTTCATGGTGTTCAACGTCTAATGTACCTAATATTCCTGTAGATGTTAAAGATTATATTCCTGCAGCTATAGATAAGGCTATTTCTGCTATTCCGCATTTAAAATAAACGTAAAAGGTCTTTTAAAACTTCTCATATTTCTGATGAACTTTGAATTAACCGACAGCATACTGAAATGCCCTCTGCTGATGAGGATTCCTCTGGTTCAGAGGATCCTGATTCAGATTCTGAAATTGACAAATCTTCCGATCTGTTTAAGATTTATTTCTTTCATGTAATTAGCAAGAGTCCATGAGCTAGTGACGTATGGGATATACATTCCTACCAGGAGGGGCAAAGTTTCCCAAACCTTAAAATGCCTATAAATACACCCCTCACCACACCCACAATTCAGTTTTACAAACTTTGCCTCCTATAGAGGTGGTGAAGTAAGTTTGTGCTAGATTCTACGTTGATATGCGCTCCGCAGCAAGTTGGGGCCCGGTTTTCCTCTCAGCGTGCAGTGAATGTCAGAGGGATGTGAAGAGAGTATTGCCTATTTGAATTCAATGATCTCCTTCTACGGGGTCTATTTCATAGGTTCTCTGTTATCGGTCGTGGAGATTCATCTCTTACCTCCCTTTTCAGATCGACGATATACTCTTATATATATATATACCATTACCTCTGCTGATTTTCGTTTCAGTACTGGTTTGGCTTTCTACAAACATGTAGATGAGTGTCCTGGGGTAAGTAAGTCTTATTTTCTGTGACACTCTAAAGCTATGGTTGGGCACTTTTTTATAAAGTTCTAAATATATGTATACAAACATTTATTTGCCTTGACTCAGGATGTTCAACATTCCTTTTTTTCAGACAGTCAGTTTCATATTTGGGATAATGCATATGAATAAATCATTTTTTTCTTACCTTAAAAATTTGACTTTTCCCTGTGGGCTGTTAGGCTCGCAGGGGCTGAAAATGCTTCATTTTATTGCGTCATTCTTGGCGCTGACTTTTTTGGCGCAAAAAATCTTTTCTGTTTCCGGCGTCATACGTGTCGCCGGAAGTTGCGTCATTTTTTTGACGTTCTTTTGCGCCAAAAATGTCGGCGTTCCGGATGTGGCGTCATTTTTGGCGCCAAAAGTATTTAGGCGCCAAATAATGTGGGCGTCTTAATTTGGCGCTAAAAAAAATATGGGCGTCGCTTTTGTCTCCACATTATTTAAGTCTCATTTTTTATTGCTTCTGATTGCTAGAAGCTTGTTCACTGGCATTTTTTTCCCATTCCTGAAACTGTCATTTAAGGAATTTGATCAATTTTGCTTTATATGTTGTTTTTTCTATTACATATTGCAAGATGTTCCACGTTGCAACTGAGTCAGAAGATACTTCAGGAAAATCACTGCCCGGTGCTGGAGCTACCAAGCTAAGTGTATCTGCTATAAACTTTTGGTATCTGTTTCTCCAGCTGTTGTTTGTATTGCATGTCATGACAAACTTATTAATGCAGATAAAATTTCCTTTAGTACTGTTACATTACCTGTTGCTGTTCCGTCAACATCTAATTTTCAGAGTGTTCCTGATAACATAAGAGATTTTATTTTTTAAATCCATTAAGAAGGCTATGTCTGTTGTTTCTCCTTCTAGTTTACATAAGTCTTTTAAAACTTCTCTTTTTTCAGATGAATTTTTAAATGAACATCACCATTCTGATACTAATAAATGGTTCTTCTGGTTCAGAAGTTTCTGTCTCAGAGGTTGATGCTGATAAATCTTTGTATTTGTTCAAGATGGAATTTATTCGTTCTTTATTTAAAGAAGTATTAATTGCATTAGAAATAGAGGATTCTGGTCCTCTTGATACTAAATCTAAACGTTTAAATAAGGTTTTTAAATCTCCTGTAGTTATTCCAGAAGTTTTTCCTGTCCCTGGTGCTATTTCTGAAGTAATTTCCAGGGAATGGAATAATTTGGGTAATTCTTTTACTCCTTCTAAACGTTTAAGCAAATTATATCCTGTGCCATCTGACAGATTAGAGTTTTTTGGGACAAAATCCCTAAGGTTATGGGGCTGTATCTACTCCTGCTAAATGTACTACTATTCCTACGGCAGATAGTACTTCATTTAAGGATCCTTTAGATAGGAAAATTGAATCCTTTCTAAGAAAAGCTTACTTATGTTCAGGTAATCTTCTTAGACCTGCTATATTTTTAGCGGATGTTGCTGCAGCTTCAACTTTTTGGTTAGAAGCTTTAGCGCAACAAGTAACAGATCATAATTTTATAGCATTATTATTATTCTATAACATGCTAATAATTTTATTGGTGATACCATCTTTTGATATCATTAGAGTTGATGTCAGGTATATGTCTCTAGCTATTTTAGTTAGAAAAGCTTTATGGATTAAACTTGGAATGCTGATATGTCTTCTAAGTCAACTTTGCTTTCCCTTTCTTTCCAGGGTAATAAATTATTATTTCAACTGTTTCTGGAAGGAAGGGAACTTTTTTACCAAAGGATAAAAAATCTAAGGTAAATTTAGGTCTAATAATCTTTTTCGTTTCTTTCCTCACAACAAGGAACAAAAGCCTGATCCCTCATCCTCAGGAGCAGTATCAGTTTGGAAACTATTTCCAGTTTGGAATATATCCAAGCCTTATAGAAACCTATAGCCAGCTCCTAAGTACCCATGAAGGTGTGGCCCTTATTCCAGATCAGCTGGTATGGGGCAGATTACGTTTTCTTCAAAGAAATTTGGATCAATTCCGTTCTTAATCTCTGGTTTCAGAAACATTGTTTCAGAAAGGTACAGAATTGGCTTCAAGTTAAGGCCTCCTGCTAAGAGATTTTTTTTCTTTCCCGTGTCCCAGTTAACACAGCAAAGGCTCAGCATTTCTGAAATGTGTTTCAGATCTAGAGTTGGCTGGAGTAATTATGCCAGTTCCAGTTCTGGAACAGGGGCTGGGGTTTTATTTTATCTCTTCATTGTACCAAAGAAGGTCAATTCCTTCAGACCAGTTCCGGATCTATCAATATTGAATCGTTATGTAAGGATACCAACATTCAAGATGGTAACTGTAGGACTATCCTGCCTTTTGTTTAGCAAGGGCATTATATGTCTACAATAGATTTACAGGATGCGTATCTGCATATTCCGATTCATCCAGATCACTTTTAGTGTCTGAGATTCTCTTTTTAGACTAGCATTACCAGTTTTGTGGCTCTACCGTTTGGCCTAGCCTCAGTTCCAAGAATTTTTTTCAAAAGTTCTTGGTGCCCTTCTTTCTGTAATCAGAGAACAGGGTTTTGGTATTTCCTTATTTGGACGATATCTTGGTACTTGCTCAGTCTTCTCATTTTCGAAGAATCTCATACGAATCGACTTGTGTTGTTTCTTCAAGTTCATGGTTGGAGGATCAATTTACCAATCAGTTCATTGATTCCTCAGACAAGGGTAACCTTTTTAGGTTTCTAGATGGATTCAGTGTCTATGACTCTGTCCTTGTCAGACAAGAGAAGTTTAACATTGATCAGCTTGTCAAAACCTTCAGTCACAATCATTCCCTTTGGTAGCCTTTTGCATGGAAATTTTAGGTCTTAGGACTGCCGCATCAGATGCGATCTCCTTTGCTCGTTTTCACATGCGACCTCTTCAGCTCTGTATGCTGAACCAATGGTGCAGGGATTACTCAAAGATATCTCAATTTAATATCTTTAAACCGATTATACGACACTCTCTGACATGGTGGACAGATCACCATCGTTTAGTTCAGAGGGCTTCTTTGTTCTTCCGACCTGGACTATAATTTCAACAGATGCAAGTCTCACAGGTTGGGGAGCTGTGTGGGGGTATCTGACGGCACAAGGGGTTTGGGAATCTCAGGAGGTGAGATTTCCGATCAATATTTTGGAACTCCGTGCAATTTTCAGAGCTCTTCAGTCTTGGCCTCTTCTGAAGAGAGAGTTGTTCATTTGTTTTCAGATAGACAATGTCACAACTGTGGCATACATCAATCAATTTTGGTTTGGGCGGAATCCAGCTCCTGTCTAATCTCTGCGGTTCATATCCCAGGTATGGACAATTGGAAAGCGGATTATCTCAGTCGCCAAACGTTGCACCTGGGCGAATGGTCTCTTCACCCAGAGGTATTTCCTCAGATTGTTCAAATGTGGGAACTCCCAGAAATAGATCTGATGGCTTCTCATCTAAACAAGAAACTTCCCTGGTATCTGTCCGGATCCCGGGATCCTCGGGCGGAGGCAGTGGATGCATTATCTCTTCCTTACAAGTGTCATCCTGCCTATATCTTTCCGCCTCTAGTTCTTCTTCCAAGGGTATTCTCCAATATTCTAAAGGAATGCTCGTTTGTCCTGCTGGTAGCTCCAGCATGGCCTCACAGGTTTTGGTATGCGGATCTTGTCCGGATGGCCTCTTGCCAGCTATGGACTCTTCCGTTAAGACCAGTCTTTCTGTCTCAAGGTTCTTTTTTCCATCAGGATCTCAAAACCTTAATTTTAAGGTATGGAGTTTGAACGCTTGATTCTTGGTCAAAGAGGTTTCTCTGACTCTGTGATTGATACTATGTGACAGGCTCGTAAATCTGTATCTAGAGAGATATATTATAGAGTCTGGAAGACTTATATTTCTTAGTGTCTTTCTCATCTTTTTTCTTGGCATTCTTTTTGAATACCGAGAATTTTACAGTTTCTTCAGGATGGTTTAGATAAAGGTTTGTCCGCAAGTTCCTTGAAAGACAAATCTCTGCTCTTTCTGTTCTTTTTCACAGAAGGATTGCTAATCTTCCTGATATTCATTGTTTTGTACAACCTGTGGTGCGTATAAAACCTGTCATTAAGTCAATTTCTCCTCCTTGGAGTTTGAATTTGGTTCTGGGGGCTCTTCAAGCTCCTCCTTTTGAACCCATGCATTCTTTGGTCGTTATATTACTTTCTTGGAAAGTTTTGTTTCTTTTGGTCATCTCTTCTGCCAGAAGAGTCTCCGAATTATCTACTCTTTTTTGTGAGTCTCCTTTTCTGATTTTGCATCAGGATAAGGCGGTGCTGCGAACTTCTTTTGAATTTTTTACCTATGGTTGTGAATTCTAACAATATTAGTAGAGAAATTGTGGTCCCTTCATTATGTCCTAATCCTATGAATTCTAAGGAGAAATCATTGCATTCTTTGGATGCTGTTAGAGCTTTGTAATATTATGTTGAAGCTACTAAGTCTTTCCGAAAGACTTCTAGTCTATTTGTCATCTTTTCCGGTTCTAGAAAAGGCCAGAAAGCTTCTGCCATTTCTTTGGCATCTTGGTTGAAATCTTAATTTCATCATGCCTATGTTGAGTCGGGTAACACTCCGCCTCAAAGGATTACAGCTCATTCTACTAGGTCAGTTTCTACTTCCTGGGCGTTTAGGAATGAAGCTTCGGTTGATCAGATTTTCAAAGGAGCAACTTGGTCCTCTTTGCATGCTTTTACTAAATTCTACCATTTTTGATGTGTTTTCTTCTTCTGAAGCAGTTTTTGGTAGAAACGTACTTCAGGCAGTGGTTTCAATTTGAATCTTCTGCTTATGTTTTTTCATTAAAATTTTATTCTGGGTGTGGATTATTTTCAGCAGGAATTGGCTGTCTTTATTTTATCCCTCCCTCTCTAGTGACTCTTGCGTGGAAAGATCCACATCTTGGGTAATCATTATCCCATACGTCACTAGCTCATGGACTCTTGCTAATTACATGAAAGAAAACATAATTTATGTAAGAACTTACCTGATAAATTCATTTCTTTCATATTAGCAAGAGTCCATGAGGCCCGCCCTTTTTTTGTGGTGGTTTTGATTTTTTTGTATAAAGCACAATTATTCCAATTCCTTATTTTATATGCTTTCGCACTTTTTTCTTATCACCCCACTTCTTGGCTATTCGTTAAACTGAATTGTGGGTGTGGTGAGGGGTGTATTTATAGGCATTTTAAGGTTTGGGAAACTTTGCCCCTCCTGGTAGGAATGTATATCCCATACGTCACTAGCTCATGGACTCTTGCTAATATGAAAGAAATGAATTTATCAGGTAAGTTCTTACATAAATTATGTTTTTATACGCTCTTTGTTAAAGGAAGTTCTGGTTAATTTGGGTATTGAAGAGTTTAGTCCTCTTGATAAAAAAAAAAAACAGTAAATGTTTAAATTCTGTTTTTAAACCTCCTAAGGTTGCTCCTAAGGTTTTTCCTATTCCAGATGCTGTTTCTGATATGATTTATAAAGAATTGTTCTTCTTTTAATCCTTCTTCTAGGTTTAGAAAGTTGTATCCTCTACCTGTGGCTAATTTGGAGTTTTGGGGAAAAAGTCCCTATGGTTGATGGGGCTATTTCCACTCTTGCCAAATGTACTACTATTCCTATGGAAGATAGTACTTCTTATTTAGATAGAAAGATTGAATCTTATCTAAGGAAAGCTTATTTACATTCTGGTTATATTCTTAGACCTGCCATTTCTATGGCTGATGTGACTGCTGTTTCAACTTTTTGGGTGGATAGTTTAGCATGTCAGGTAGAAGATCATGATTTATCCAGCATTCTTCTTCTGCTTCAACATGCTAATCATTTGTGATGCTATTTGATATTATTAAGATCAATGTTAAATCTATGTCTTTAGCTATTTTAGTCAGAAGAGCTTTATGGCTTAAATCTTGGAATGCTGACATGGTGTCTAAATCTAGATTATTATCTTTGTCTTTCCAGGGTAAGAATCTATTTGGTTCTCATTTGGATTCTATTATTTCCACTATTACTTGGGGGGAAAGGAGTTGTTTTTTTACCTCAAGATAAAAGGTAAATTTAAGGCTCCTAATTATTTTCGTTCCTTTTGTCAGAATAAGGAACAAAAGTCGACTCCTTCTCCTAAGGCCTCTGGTTCCAATTGGAGATAATCTTCAAACTGGAATAGAACCAAGTCTTATAATAAACCAAATCCAGCTCCCACGACTGCATGAAGGTGCGGCCCTCAATCCAGTTCAACTGGTGGGGGACAGAGTAAAATTATTTCAGGAAATTTGGTCAGGTTCCGTTCAGAATATTGTGTCTCAAGTTACCGAATAGGTTTCAGAATGAGACCTCCCATGAAAAGATTCTTTCTTTCTCATGTTCCAACAAATCCTGTGAAGGCTCAGGCTTTTCTGAAGTGTGTTTCAGATCTAATGCTTTCAGGGGTGATTGTTCCAGTTCCTCTAAAGGAACAGGGTTTGGGGTTCTATTCAAATCTTTTCATTGTCCAAAAGAAAAAAATTATTTCAGACCAGTTCTGGATCTGAAACTTTTAAATCATTTTGTAAGATTCCCAACTTTCAAGATGGTGACTATAAAAGGACTACCCTGCCGTTTGTTCAGCAAGGGCATTTTATGTCCACAATGGACTAACAGGATGTTTATCTTCATATTTCAAATTATCCAGACCATTATAGGTTTCTGAGATTCTCTTTTCTAGGCAAGCATTACCAGTTTGTTTCTCTTCCATTTGGCCTAGCAACAGCTCCTTGAATCTTTTTGAAGGTTCTCGGTGCCCTTCTATCTGTACTCAGAGAGCAGGGTATTACAGTGTTTTCTTTATTTGGACGATATCTTGGTACTGGCTCAATCTTTTCATTTAGCAGAATCTCACACAAATCAACTAGTGTTGTTTCTTCAAAGACATGGTTGGAGGATCAATTTACCAAAGAGTTTCTTGATTCCTCAGACAAGTCACCTTTTTAGGTTTCCAGATAGATTCAGTGTCCATGACTTTGTCTTTAAAAGACAAGAGACAAATGAAATTGGTATTGGCTTGTCTCGATCTTTCCCTTCAGTGGCTATGTGCATGGAAGTTTTAGGTCTTATGACTGCAGCATCGGACGCAATTCCCTTTGCTCGTTTCCATATGAGACCTCTGCAGCTGAATCAGTGGTGCAGGGATCATACTCGAATATCACAACTAATATACTTAAATCCCAACTCTCTCTGTCATGGTGGTTGGACCATCATCGTATTGTTCAACGGGCCTCATTTGTTCGTCCTTCCTGGACTGTGATCTCAACAGATGAAAATCTCACAGGTTGGAGAGCTGTCTGGGGGTCTCTGACTGCACAAGGGGTTTGGAAACCTCAAGAGGCGAGGTTACCAATAAATAATTTTAGCACTCCGTGCTATCTTCAGAGATCTTCAGGCTTGGCCTTTGTTAAAGAGAGAACATTTAATTCGTTTTCAGACAGACAATATCACAGCTGTGGCATATGTCAATCATCAGGAAGGGACTCGCAGCTCTTTAGCAATGAAAGAAGCATCTTGGATACTTTCTTGGGCGGAGTCCAACTCTTGTCTAATCTCTGCAATTCATATTCCAGGAGTAGACAATTGGGACGAGGATTATCTCAGTCGTCAGACTTTGCACCCGGGGGAGTGGTCTCCATCCAGATGTGTTTCATCAGATTGTACAAATGTGGGGTCTTCCAGAAATAGATTTGATGGCCTCTCGTTTGAACAAGAAACTTCCCAGATATCTTTCCAGATCCAAGGATCCTCGGGCAGAGATGGTGGATGCTTTAGCAGTTCCTTGGTTTTACCAACCTGCTTACATTTTTCTGCCTCTAGTTCTTCTTCCAAGGGTGATCTCCAAGATCATAATGGAACAATCTCATGTGTTTCTGATAGCACCAGCATGGCCTCACAGGTTCTGGTATGCGGATCTTTTCCGTATGTCCAGTTGCCAGCCTTGGCCACTTCCTTTAAAGGGACACTGTACCCAAATTTTTTCTTTTGTGATTCAGATAGAGCATGCAATTTTAAGCAACTTTCTAATTTACTCCTATTATCAATTTTTCTTCGTTCTCTTGCTATCATTATTTGAAAAAGAAGGCATCTAAGCTTTTTTTTTTGGTTTCAGTACTCTGGACAGCACTTTTTTATTGGTGGATGAATTTATCCACCAATCAGCAAGGACAACCCAGGTTGTTCACCAAAAATGGTCCGGAATCTAAACTTACATTCTTGCATTTCAAATAAAGATACCAAGAGAATGAAGAAAATTTGATAATAGGAGTAAATTAGAAAGTTGCTTAACATTTCATGCTCAATCTGAATTACAAAAGAAAAAATTTGGGTACAGTGTCCCTTTAAGGCCAGACCTTCTGTCCCAAGCCGTTTTTTCCATCAGGATCTCAAATCTCTAAATATGAAGGTATGGAAATTGAACGCTTAGCTCTTAGTCATAGTTTCTCTGACTCAGTGATTAACACTATGTTACAGGCTTGTAAATCTGTTTCAAGGAAGATTTATTATCGGGTTTGGAAAACCTATATTTCATGGTGCTCCTTTCATAATTTTTGTTGGCATTCTTTTAGAATTCCTCGGATTTTACAGTTTCTTCAGAATGGTTTGGGTTAGGGTTTGTCTGCAAATAATTTGAAAGGACAAATCTCTGCTCTTTCTTTTTTATTTCATAGATTGCTAAACCTCCTGATATTCGCTGTTTTGTTCAGGCTTTGGTTCGCATCACACCTGTTATTAAGTCTATTTCTCCTCCTTGAAGTCTTAATTTGGTTTTAAGGACTCTGCAGGCTTCTCCTTTTGAGCCTATGCATTTTTTGGATATTAAACTACTTTCTTGGAAAGTGTTATTTTTTTTAGCTATCTCTTCTGCTAGAGAGTTTGAGTTGTCTGCTCTCTCTTGTGAGCCTCTTTATCTGATATTCCATCAAGATAAAGCAGTTTTACGGACTTCGTTTAAATTCTTACCTAAGGTTGTGAATTCTAACAACATTAGTAGGGTAATTGTTTTTCCTTCTTTGTATCCGAATCCTAAGAATTCTCTTGCGAGATCTCTACATTCTTTGGATGTGGTAAGAGCTTTGAAATACTATGTTGAGGCTACCAAGGATTTCAGAAAAACTTCTAGTTTTATTCGTTATTTTTTCTGGTTCCAGGAAAGGTCAGAAAGCCTCTGCCATTTCTTTGGTATCTTGGTTAAAACTTTTGATTCACAAGGCTTATTTGGAGGTGGGGCAGTCTCAGCCTCAAAGAATTACAGCTCATTCTACGAGATCAGTTGTCGCCACTTGTGCTTTCAAGAATGGAGGTCTTCTTTGCATACATTTACAAAATTTTACCATTTTTATGCATTTGCCTCCTCAGAAGCAGTCTTTGGTAGAAAAGTTCTTCAGGCAGTTGTCTGTTCGATTCCTTTGCCTATAATTAGATTTTTTTGAAATTTTAAGAAATCTTAATTATTATTTGGATTTAATTTTTTTCACGAAAATAGCTGTTTTTATTTTATCCCTCCCTCTCTAGTGACTCTGTGGAGTTCCACATCTTGGGTATTATATCCCATACATCACTAGCTCATGGACTATTGACACTTGCATGAAAGAAAACATAATTTATGTAAGAACTTACCTGATAAACTCATTTCTTTCATAGTGGCAAGTGTCCATGAGACCCACCCTATTTTTTGGTGGTTGTTTTTTTTTGTATTTTTAAAAAATACAAATATAAGCAGCGCTATAAACAGTGCCCCTATATAGCCAAACTAAAAAGTCTGCCCCTCAAATGCAGGAAGTATATGACCTTGATAGATTATAATTTGTAGTTGGCGCTCCTAAAAGACAAAATGTCCCTTTGGAGCCGGGACAAGAATCAAATGTGGTTTATATATGTATATATGTTAGTTGATTTTTTTGAAGAACTATTGTGTAAAAAAAGAGAATAATCGCTTGGTTAAAGGGACACTGAACCCAAAATTTTTCTTTCGTGATTCAGATAGATCATGAAATTTTAAGCAACTTTCTAATTTACTCCTATTATCACATTTTCTCTTGCAAGGTGTATCCAGTCCACGGATTCATCCTTACTTGTGGGATATTCTCATTCCCCACAGAAAGTGGCAAAGAGAGCACACAGCAGAGCCGTCCATACAGCTACGCCCCCAGTCATTCTCTTTGCCGCTCTAACAGATACAAATTCCTCAGAGTTCCATCATTTTAAAATGGAGACCATTCGGACAATCTTACAGATGATCCAGGAAGGTCAATATATGACTACCGTGGATCTAAAGGATGCGTACCTTCATATTCCTATCCACAAAGATCACCATCAGTTCCTAAGGTTCGCCTTTCTGGACAAGCATTACCAGTTCGTGGCCCTTCCCTTCGGGTTGGCCACCGCTCCCAGAATTTTCACAAAGGTGCTAGGGTCCCTTCTAGCGGTACTAAGACCGCGGGGCATTGCAGTAGCACCTTATCTGGACGACATCTTAATACAGGTGTCGTCTTTTCCCAGAGCCAAGGCTCATACGGAGATTGTTCTGGCCTTTCTAAGGTCTCACGGGTGGAAGGTGAACACCGAAAAAAAGTTCTCTGTCCCCGCTCACAAGGGTTCCCTTCCTGGGAACATTAATAGACTCGGTAGAAATGAAAATATTTCTGACGGAGGTCAGAAGGTTAAAGCTTTTAACTACTTGCCGAGCTCTTCATTCCATTCCTCGGCCATCTGTAGCTCAGTGCATGGAGGTAATCGGATTAATGGTAGCAGCAATGGACGTAGTCCCTTTTGCTCAAATTCATCTCAGGGCACTGCAATTGTGCATGCTCAAACAGTGGAATGGGGATTATGCAGATTTGTCTCCTCAAATCCAACTGGACCAGAAAACCAGAGATTCTCTTCTCTGGTGGTTGTCTCAGGATCACCTGTCTCAGGGAATGTGCTTCCGCAGACCGGAGTGGATCATTGTAACGACAGACGCCAGTCTGTTAGGCTGGGGTGCGGTCTGGGACTCCCTGAAAGCTCAGGGTCTATGGTCTCGGGAAGAGTCTCTTCTCCCGATAAACATTTTGGAACTGAGAGCGATATTCAACACGCTCCAGGCATGGCCTCAGCTAGCGGCGGCCAAATTCATCAGATTTCAGTCGGACAACATCACGACTGTAGCATACATCAATCATCAGGGAGGAACAAAGAGTTCCTTAGCGATGAAGGAAGTAACCAAAATAATCAGGTGGGCGGAGGATCACTCTTGCCATCTATCTGCAATTCACATCCCAGGAGTAGACAACTGGGAAGCGTATTTCCTAAGTCGTCAGACTTTCTCCAACATAGGTGTGTCCGGTCCACGGCGTCATCCTTACTTGTGGGATATTCTCTTCCCCAACAGGAAATGGCAAAGAGCCCAGCAAAGCTGGTCACATGATCCCTCCTAGGCTCCGCCTACCCCAGTCATTCTCTTTGCCGTTGTACAGGCAACATCTCCACGGAGATGGCTTAGAGTTTTTTAGTGTTTAACTGTAGTTTTTATTATTCAATCAAGAGTTTGTTATTTTAAAATAGTGCTGGTATGTACTATTTACTCTGAAACAGAAAAGAGATGAAGATTTCTGTTTGTATGAGGAAAATGATTTTAGCAACCGTTACTAAAATCCATGGCTGTTCTACACAGGACTGTTGAGAGGAATTAACTTCAGTTGGGGGAACAGTGAGCAGTCTCTTGCTGCTTGAGGTATGACACATTCTAACAAGACGATGTAATGCTGGAAGCTGTCATTTTCCCTATGGGATCCGGTAAGCCATGTTTATTAAGATAGTAAATAAGGGCTTCATAAGGGCTTATTAAGACTGTAGACTTTTTCTGGGCTAAATCGATTCATATATTACACATATTTAGCCTTGAGGAATCATTTAATCTGGGTATTTTGATAAGATTATATCGGCAGGCACTGTTTTAGACACCTTATTCTTTAGGGGCTTTCCCAAATCATAGGCAGAGCCTCATTTTCGCGCCGGTGTTGCGCACTTGTTTTTGAGAGGCATGACATGCAGTCGCATGTGTGAGGAGCTCTGATACATAGAAAAGACTTTCTGAAGGCGTCATTTGGTATCGTATTCCCCTTTGGGCTTGGTTGGGTCTCAGCAAAGCAGATACCAGGGACTGTAAAGGGGTTAAAGTTATAAACGGCTCCGGTTCCGTTATTTTAAGGGTTAAAGCTTCCAAATTTGGTGTGCAATACTTTTAAGGCTTTAAGACACTGTGGTGAAATTTTGGTGAATTTTGAACAATTCCTTCATATTTTTTCGCAATTGCAGTAATAAAGTGTGTTCAGTTTAAAATTTAAAGTGACAGTAACGGTTTTATTTTAAAACGTTTTTTGTACTTTGTTATCAAGTTTATGCCTGTTTAACATGTCTGAACTACCAGATAGACTGTGTTCTGAATGTGGGGAAGCCAGAGTTCCTTCTCATTTAAATAAATGTGATTTATGTGACAATGACAATGATGCCCAAGATGATTCCTCAAGTGAGGGGAGTAAGCATGGTACTGCATCATTCCCTCCTTCGTCTACACGAGTCTTGCCCACTCAGGAGGCCCCTAGTACATCTAGCGCGCCAATACTCCTTACTATGCAACAATTAACGGCTGTAATGGATAATTCTATCAAAAACATTTTAGCCAAAATGCCCACTTATCAGCGTAAGCGCGACTGCTCTGTTTTAGATACTGAAGAGCATGACGACGCTGATAATGGTTCTGAAAGGCCCCTACACCAGTCTGATGGGGCCAGGGAGGTTTTGTCTGAGGGAGAAATTTCAGATTCAGGGAAAATTTCTCAACAAGCTGAACCTGATGTGATTACATTTAAATTTAAGTTGGAACATCTCCGCGCTCTGCTTAAGGAGGTATTATCCACTCTGGATGATTGTGACAATTTGGTCATCCCAGAGAAACTATGTAAAATGGACAAGTTCCTAGAGGTCCCAGGGCTCCCAGAAGCTTTTCCTATACCCAAGCGGGTGGCGGACATTGTAAATAAAGAATGGGAAAGGCCCGGTATACCTTTCGTCCCTCCCCCCATATTTAAAAAATTGTTTCCTATGGTCGACCCCAGAAAGGACTTATGGCAGACAGTCCCCAAGGTCGAGGGAGCGGTTTCCACTTTATACAAACGCACCACTATACCCATAGAAGATAGTTGTGCTTTCAAAGATCCTATGGATAAAAAATTAGAAGGTTTACTTAAAAAAATGTTTGTTCAGCAGGGTTACCTTCTACAACCAATTTCATGCATTGTCCCTGTCGCTACAGCCGCGTGTTTCTGGTTCGATGAGCTGGTAAAGGCGGTCGATAGTGATTCTCCTCCTTATGAGGAGATTATGGACAGAATCAGTGCTCTCAAATTGGCTAATTCTTTCACCCTAGACGCCACTTTGCAATTGGCTAGGTTAGCGGCTAAGAATTCTGGGTTTGCTATTGTGGCGCGCAGAGCGCTTTGGTTGAAATCTTGGTCAGCTGATGCGTCTTCCAAGAACAAACTACTTAACATTCCTTTCAAGGGGAAAACGCTGTTTGGCCCTGACTTGAAAGAGATTATCTCTGATATCACTGGGGGTAAGGGCCACGCCCTTCCTCAGGATCGGCCTTTCAAGGCCAAAAATAAACCTAATTTTCGTCCCTTTCGTAGAAACGGACCAGCCCAAAGTGCTACGTCCTCTAAGCAAGAGGGTAATACTTCTCAAGCCAAGCAAGCTTGGAGACCAATGCAAGGCTGGAACAAGGGAAAGCAGGCCAAGAAACCTGCCACTGCTACCAAGACAGCATGAAATGTTGGCCCCCGATCCGGGACCGGATCTGGTGGGGGGCAGACTCTCTCTCTTCGCTCAGGCTTGGGCAAGAGATGTTCTGGATCCTTGGGCACTAGAAATAGTCTCCCAAGGTTATCTTCTGGAATTCAAGGGGCTTCCCCCAAGGGGGAGGTTCCACAGGTCTCAGTTGTCTTCAGACCACATAAAAAGACAGGCATTCTTACATTGTGTAGAAGACCTGTTAAAAATGGGAGTGATTCATCCTGTTCCATTAGGAGAACAAGGGATGGGGTTCTACTCCAATCTGTTCATAGTTCCCAAAAAAGAGGGAACGTTCAGACCAATCTTAGATCTCAAGATCTTAAACAAGTTTCTCAAGGTTCCATCGTTCAAAATGGAAACCATTCGAACAATTCTTCCTTCCATCCAGGATGGTCAATTCATGACCACGGTGGATTTAAAGGATGCGTATCTACATATTCCTATCCACAAGGAACATCATCGGTTCCTAAGGTTCGCATTCCTGGACAAGCATTACCAGTTCGTGGCGCTTCCTTTCGGATTAGCCACTGCTCCAAGGATTTTCACAAAGGTACTAGGGTCCCTTCTAGCGGTGCTAAGACCAAGGGGCATTGCTGTAGTACCTTACTTGGACGACATTCTGATTCAAGCGTCGTCCCTTCCTCAAGCAAAGGCTCACACGGACATCGTCCTGGCCTTTCTCAGATCTCACGGATGGAAAGTGAACGTGGAAAAGAGTTCTCTATCTCCGTCAACAAGGGTTCCCTTCTTGGGAACAATAATAGACTCCTTAGAAATGAGGATTTTTCTGACAGAGGCCAGAAAAACAAAACTTCTAGACTCTTGTCGGATACTTCATTCCGTTCCTCTTCCTTCCATAGCGCAGTGCATGGAAGTGATAGGTTTGATGGTAGCGGCAATGGACATAGTTCCTTTTGCGCGCATTCATCTAAGACCATTACAACTGTGCATGCTCAGTCAGTGGAATGGGGACTATACAGACTTGTCTCCGAAGATACAAGTAAATCAGAGGACCAGAGACTCACTCCGTTGGTGGCTGTCCCTGGACAACCTGTCACAAGGGATGACCTTCCGCAGACCAGAGTGGGTCATTGTCACGACCGACGCCAGTCTGATGGGCTGGGGCGCGGTCTGGGGATCCCTGAAAGCTCAGGGTCTTTGGTCTCGGGAAGAATCTCTTCTACCGATAAATATTCTGGAACTGAGAGCGATATTCAATGCTCTCAAGGCTTGGCCTCAGCTAGCGAGGGCCAAGTTCATACGGTTTCAATCAGACAACATGACGACTGTTGCGTACATCAACCATCAGGGGGGAACAAGGAGTTCCCTGGCGATGGAAGAAGTGACCAAAATCATTCAATGGGCGGAGACTCACTCCTGCCACCTGTCTGCAATCCACATCCCAGGAGTGGAAAATTGGGAAGCGGATTTTCTGAGTCGTCAGACATTGCATCCGGGGGAGTGGGAACTCCATCCGGAAATCTTTGCCCAAATCACTCAACTGTGGGGCATTCCAGACATGGATCTGATGGCCTCTCGTCAGAACTTCAAAGTTCCTTGCTACGGGTCCAGATCCAGGGATCCCAAGGCGACTCTAGTAGATGCACTAGTAGCACCTTGGACCTTCAAACTAGCTTATGTATTCCCGCCGTTTCCTCTCATCCCCAGGCTGGTAGCCAGGATCAATCAGGAGAGGGCGTCGGTGATCTTGATAGCTCCTGCGTGGCCACGCAGGACTTGGTATGCAGATCTGGTGAATATGTCATCGGCTCCACCATGGAAGCTACCTTTGAGACGAGACCTTCTTGTTCAAGGTCCGTTCGAACATCCGAATCTGGTCTCACTCCAGCTGACTGCTTGGAGATTGAACGCTTGATTTTATCGAAGCGAGGGTTCTCAGATTCTGTTATTGATACTCTTGTTCAGGCCAGAAAGCCTGTAACTAGAAAAATTTACCACAAAATTTGGAAAAAATATATCTGTTGGTGTGAATCTAAAGGATTCCCTTGGGACAAGGTTAAGATTCCTAAGATTCTATCCTTCCTTCAAGAAGGATTGGAAAAAGGATTATCTGCAAGTTCCTTGAAGGGACAGATTTCTGCCTTGTCTGTGTTACTTCACAAAAAGCTGGCAGCTGTGCCAGATGTTCAAGCCTTTGTTCAGGCTCTGGTTAGAATCAAGCCTGTTTACAAACCTTTGACTCCTCCTTGGAGTCTCAACTTAGTTCTTTCAGTTCTTCAGGGGGTTCCGTTTGAACCCTTGCATTCCGTTGATATTAAGTTATTATCTTGGAAAGTTTTGTTTTTGGTTGCAATTTCTTCTGCTAGAAGAGTTTCAGAATTATCTGCTCTGCAGTGTTCTCCTCCTTATCTGGTGTTCCATGCAGATAAGGTGGTTTTACGTACTAAACCTGGTTTTCTTCCAAAAGTTGTTTCTAACAAGAACATTAACCAGGAGATTATCGTACCTTCTCTGTGTCCGAAACCAGTTTCAAAGAAGGAACGTTTGTTGCACAATTTGGATGTTGTTCGCGCTCTAAAATTCGATTTAGATGCTACAAAGGATTTTAGACAAACATCTTCCTTGTTTGTTGTTTATTCAGGTAAAAGGAGAGGTCAAAAAGCAACTTCTACCTCTCTCTCTTTTTGGATTAAAAGCATCATCAGATTGGCTTACGAGACTGCCGGACGGCAGCCTCCCGAAAGAATCACAGCTCATTCCACTAGGGCTGTGGCTTCCACATGGGCCTTCAAGAACGAGGCTTCTGTTGATCAGATATGTAGGGCAGCGACTTGGTCTTCACTGCACACTTTTACCAAATTTTACAAGTTTGATACTTTTGCTTCTTCTGAGGCTATTTTTGGGAGAAAGGTTTTGCAAGCCGTGGTGCCTTCCATCTAGGTGACCTGATTTGCTCCCTCCCATCATCCGTGTCCTAAAGCTTTGGTATTGGTTCCCACAAGTAAGGATGACGCCGTGGACCGGACACACCTATGTTGGAGAAAATAGAATTTATGTTTACCTGATAAATTACTTTCTCCAACGGTGTGTCCGGTCCACGGCCCGCCCTGGTTTTTTAATCAGGTCTGATAATTTATTTTCTTTAACTACAGTCACCACGGTATCATATGGTTTCTCCTATGCAAATATTCCTCCTTAACGTCGGTCGAATGACTGGGGTAGGCGGAGCCTAGGAGGGATCATGTGACCAGCTTTGCTGGGCTCTTTGCCATTTCCTGTTGGGGAAGAGAATATCCCACAAGTAAGGATGACGCCGTGGACCGGACACACCGTTGGAGAAAGTAATTTATCAGGTAAACATAAATTCTGTTTTTCACCCGGGGGAGTGGGAACTCCACCCGGAGGTTTTTGCTCAGCTGACATAGCTATGGGGCATTCCAGAGTTGGATCTGATGGCGTCCCGTCAGAACACCAAACTTCCTCTTTACGGATCCAGGTCCAGGGACCCCAAGGCTGCATTGATAGATGCTGTAGTAGCGCCTTGGTCCTTCAGTCTAGCTTATGTCTTTCCACTGTTTCCCCTTCTCCCTCGGCTGGTAGCCAGAATCAAACGGGAGAAGGCTTCAGTAATTCTGATAGCGCCTGCGTGGCCACACAGGACTTGGTATGCAGACCTAGTGGACATGTCATCTGTCCCACCATGGACACTGCCAACGAGGCAGGATCTTCTAATACAGGGTCCATTCAAGCATCCAAATCTAGTTTCTCTGCAGCTGACTGCTTGGAGATTGAACGCTTAATTCTATCCAAGCGTGGGTTCTCTGAATCAGTCATAGATACTCTGATCCAAGCTAGAAAGCCTGTCACCATAAGATATGGCGGAAATATCTTTTTTGGTGTGAATCAAAGGGTTACTCGTGGAGTAAGATTAGGATTCCAAGGATATTGTCTTTTCTCCAAGAAGGATTGGAGAAAGGTTTGTCAGCTAGTTCCTTAAAGGGACAGATATCCGCTCTGTCTATCCATTTACACAAGCGTCTGGCAGAAGTACCAGATGTTCAAGCGTTTGCACAGGCTTTAGTCAGAATCAAGCCTGTCTATAGACCTGTGGCTCCGCCATGGAGTCTAAATTTAGTTCTTTCAGTTCTTCAAGGGGTTCCGTTTGAACCTTTACATTCCATAGATATTAAGTTATTATCTTGGAAAGTTTTTTGTTTTTGGTAGCTATATCTTCTGCTCGAAGAGTTTCAGAATTGTCTGCTTTGCAGTGTAATTCACCCTATCTGGTGTTCCATGCAGATAAGGTAGTTTTGCGTACCAAACCTGGTTTTCTTCCTAAAGTTGTTTCTAATAAGAATATTAACCAGGAAATCATTGTTCCTTCCCTTTGTCCTAATCCAGCTTCTAAGAAGGAACGGCTTTTACACAATCTTGATGTGGTTCGTGCTTTGAAATTCTATTTACAAGCAACCAAGGATTTCAGACAAACATCATCCTTGTTTGTTGTCTATTGCGGTAAGAGGAGAGGTCAGAAAGCGACTGCTACCTCTCTTTCCTT